>NW_006264055.1:235827-246959 GCF_000469605.1 Apis dorsata
CCGACCTAAGCAATTAATCTATTTAACCTTTCTATTCTGCCCCGCGCCGCCGGAAATAAAGGAACGGCGAAGGATTAAATTATTGCATACTTGAAATTCTAAAGGGATCGGGCGGGGAGGGAAACTGAGCCAGCCATCGTTCTCGGAATTGCGAAACGAGGGAAGGGTGGCCTTTTAACGATGGATGGGAACGGGAGACACATGGTGTGTAATAATTATAAAGGGATATATCTTTTCACCGAACACGAGAGCGCGTCACTTTCGTTGTAACGTTCAGATTTTCGAGTTTTACAATACTCGTCGTGTAGCGAGACATAAGTTTCGAGTATTGGAGTTAATATATATTATAATGGATACGGTGAATTTACGAAGAAATTATCTTTTTCTTTTAAATGAGTTATGTCGATCCTGATAAAATTTCTTCGAGATATTTTTCGATACTTATAAATGATGAATGATTTATTTTCTTGAAATAATATACGTAACAAATGAAATTAGCAATTTCGTTGCTAAAATATAGTGAATTATTATGTATTAGATTGGTTTATGCGTTTTTGAATAGATATGATTAATAAGTAACGTTCATGGATATGCTCGAAAGGAATGCAGATAATTTAGTTTCACTTACGGTGATCATCGTACGAGACCACTCGATGACACTTGTTGCAGCGTCATTTCGTAAAGTCTTTTTCCCATCCTTTACGATCCTCGACACCGATCGATCCCGTTTTCAATTTTGTTCAATTGCAATGCGTGCAATTTTTTGAAATTCACACGTACGCTCGATGGAAATATTTCGAAACGCGCACCTAAGTGCACCCATCTTCTGCTAAATTGACTTTTGAACGAGTATTTTGCGTAAGAGTATTGACTATCGAATTTCTATTCGTTAACGTGTAAATTGGATTTGGCGATTTTTATTGGTAAGGATCAACAATGTTATTCTTTTAAATATCATAACGTCGGTGAGAAAAAAATAGGAAATTTCAAAATTTCAAAATTCGTGATTGAAGAATAGAGAATGCTTTCTCTCGGTTTGAAGTTTTAAGATTAAAATATTAATGTCAATGTCGAGTATAATTGCGTTCCATTACTTTTGGAAATATATATATATATATATGAGCGAATTATTTTTAAACTCATTAAGACATCGACGTCATTAAATAATGAAAATTAAATAAATTTGGATCGATTTATCAGCTATTATATTTAATATCCTCGATTCGAAGATCGTATATTTATTCTCCATGAAATTTACGAAATCTTATAATTGGATCAAAAGTAACTAGATTACTAGGGGATTGAAACTTATCTAGTTAACGTTATTGCCAACTGCTTAGTCGAGTTGGTGAAAAATTATCTAGTTATCAACGAGTTGTATATATAAGTTGTATATCTAATTTTATGTTATCGATATTAATATTAATGATGTCAATAAAAATTCACGATGACTGTAAGTAATTGGAAAAATTTTTTGCTGCCAATAATCAAGAAAATGATTTATACCGGCTATATAAATAATAGCCATTATTTATTACAATGGCAGAACAATTAAAAATTAACATTTTTTAATCACGTTTCTTGAAAAAATGTTCAAAATTTAATGATTCTATTCTTCCGTTCAATAAAAATCCATTTTTATTCAGTGATTTCTTTAAAAAATATTTTTAAAACAAAAAAATAATTTGAAAAATAATCTTTTTTATCTTTTATGCGGTTATATCACCATGCATCTGTACATCCTGTGTACCGTATCCACCGTCTAATACAATTATTACCACGTCACTCCAGCTTCCTTTCATTATATGTAAAGTATATTTTAAAAATTGAATGGAAATCTCGTAGAAGCAATTCGCTTTAATTTGCTTTTTGTTTTATACATCAATTACAATTAGAATCATCGTAAGACGTATCAGAGGCAATGATCTCCCGTGATATTTTCAAAATTCCCATTGCCCTCACGCTTCGCAGACAGAGATTCTTCCACGTTGTTCGTTCGATCTTTTTGCCCATCGTCGAGTTCGAAGTGATGCATCGCTCCATTTCGCTCCATACACCATATAAATTTTAATTTTGACGCGACACGAGAAGATAATGGCGCCTCGACGAGCCTTTTCGATTTCTCTTCTCTTCGTCGAATCCATGCGATCTATGAATGAGACAGGTGATCGATCCAAGATCACAAATATCATCACGCGTGTTCATCGTATAATGTCAATCCGCGTCATTAGAGTCCCTTAACCTTTCGACGACTATTTTTTCGTTTTATTCAAAGTAGATCTTCTTGAACGTGCCCTCCTCGTTATTTCCATTAACTTTTGGAAAATGAAAGTTTCAAATGCGTCGAGCATATATTTATTTCTTCTTTTTTCGTTCAAGTTTGCAAAAGTGCAATATTTAATCAGGGTGATAGATAGATAATAGTGCAAGTTTTTAATAATCGTAAAAAAAACAAGTCTAAAATCCACTAATTTAACTTAAAAAAAAAAAAAAAAAAAAAGAAAAAAAATTATCCATTTTATAAATTTGATGAAATAGGGAAAAGAATAAACTTCCTCGAGTTCAGTAAACAAATTACACGATGCCGCATCAGGTTGATCTATCAACAAATATCACGCTGATATTTAAGAACTCAGTATTGCAAGTAATACTGCACAAGCGTGTAAAGATGATTGTATTTGTTACGCGCAAGAAATATTGGAATTGCAAATATACATGGAACAGGTTCAACAATGGAATTGTCGGGAAATAAGTAAAGAATGTTTCTTGAAAAGTTATTTACATATTTGTAAATTTTAAAATCCGCTATACCATTAACGAAGATATACATATAAAAAAAAAAAAAAAAAAAAAAAAAAAAAAAAAAAAAAAAAAAAAAAAAAAAAAAAAAAAAAATACGATATTTCTTACGTAACCGTGTACACTCGATTATTATGGTACGTATTATGGTACGTATCGTTATTCCTATGCATTACATAAGAAAATGAAAATAGAGAAAAAAAAAAAAAAAAATCTACTAATTCCGTCATTAATAATAATATAATCACAAAGTAAAGTTGAATCTTCATTTTTAAAACCTGATACATTATAAAATTCCCTTTACCATTAACAAATACACTTTTCAAAGGATATAATAATATTCCTTTATCTTTACACTCGATCGATATCGTTTCACTATTTCTCTCCACACGGTCGGAGCAAGATAAAAGAATCTACCTATTCACCGATTTTGATTCGACGGAAAATTTTCAATATATATAACAGCCACGATTTCTTTTTTCGAAGAAGATTTCGTTAGCCGTATTCTTCGACAATTATTGCAAAATATCGAAAAATCACGAATGATCTTTTTCAATTCAGACAAAAGTTTTCGAATAAAGGGTGTCTTTCAATCTATAAGTTCGATCGCAAAATCAATTTGCAAAATATCGATTTTTCTCTCTTTCTTTCTTTTTCTTTCTCGAACCTTTCGATTTCGTTAGCCATGGACATATTCGTTCAGACGCAAGTTTTCTCCGGACGGGTGGAACAAAGGGTGTCTTTCAACGCGACATCGGTGCTCGGCATCTAGGCGCGTAGAGACGGCGACGACAATCGCAAAATCAATTTGCATTATTCGTTTAAAAGTGTGCTGGTCCGTGACGTCAGGGGGNATGCAACCCCCTGTCTTCCCTCGCAACCTCGCTATTCTCGCGACATCCACCCCCTCCGTGGCTTTTTACCCCGCACGCACAAACACTGCCCCCGTGTATTTCATTCTCTCCGCTCTTCTTTCCTTTCACTTCGCCCTCCCTCGCTCCGCCGCCCCCTCCCCTCCATCCAACGCAACGACGAAACGCAACCCTTAACCCTCAGTTTACTTAGGATTATCAACTTTTCTCATACTTGATTCAGTAATAAAAGTTATTTCGCGGATCGTTCCCTCCCCCTCTCCGTTTTAATACAGACTCTTATTTTTCCTGCTCGTCTGCCTCCGTATTTTTCTCAATTTTTTTACCCTTCCTGGTAATTGTTAGTATTGTAGATATTTCTAATTGGGAATATCATTTTTAATTTGGAAAAAATTTTACTTTTCACGGTCCGAGAATTTTCAAAGAGGTGGAGAGAGATTCGTTGAAATTTTGCATTTGACCAGCTCCGATAGGTATCGAATCGAGTTTCGCTGTTCCAGAGCGAGAGGCAGTTCTCTCGAGAAAAAGTAACCAACTAGGGAAAAGTTTGGAAAAGCTCGAGACGGAGGGAAGAAAGATGTCTATCTTCCCCTCCATTCCTAACTCGTTCGAAAGCTTTTTTTCTCTTTTTTTCTTGTTTTTCCTGCAAGATAAAACAACGTTTAAAAATTTTTTCCAAGTCCGATTTTCAACCGGCTTAACCGACGAAGGAAGGAGGAGAACGTCTGCGTGGCGATTGGCAAACAGGGGCGGTCGAGAGAAGTTATTATCTCGAAAAATCAGCCTCGGCACGGTTTTCTATAAATCTTACGGCATTACCTTCCTCTCACGAGGCGGTGAGAGGTGGTACCAGTTAAATGGGAAAAGTTTTGCTTTTAGCGAGCCAGCTCGCGGGCTGCCTCGAACAGGGGAAAAAGAAGAAAATTGTTCCAGCCAGGGGTGTCGATGTCGTTTAAGATCGAAAATCCGCGACATCCGAGTATTGCTTTTCGCAAAATGTTCTTCCCTGCACTCAATAATCGAAAGAGATAAACAAATCTCATACTTACGTTCATCGGTTAATAATAGTATTCGACAAGTTTCAAGTTATAGGTTATCTTTTTTTTCGAAGTTTCAAGATTTTGTTTCATTGCCCCAATATTCGTGAAAAGTGATGAAAACCACGACAAATAAACACGATAACTGTATCTTCTGATCGACTAATAATAATATTACTGGATCGTTGCAAATTATAGGTTATGTTCTTTTCTTCTAAGACATTTGTTCAAACCAAATTGCAATAGCAAAAATGAAATTTATCTGCCAATCTGCCCTCGTGTTCCGTTTTTAAATTTATCATTATCTAGAAAAGATAGAAATTATTATTAAGAATACGTAAAATAATAATAATAATATTAGATGAAATTTACAAAGAGATATCGTTATTATTTTCTGGTTAACGCGCGAGAATGGTTTCATCAGGTCGCAGCATTTTATACCATGGTAGTTCTTTTTTTTTTTTTTTTTTTTTTGTAACCCCGAGGCTCTTTTTCACTCGTTCAAATAAACAAATAAATAAAATGGAGCGCGAAATCACGACGATCGACGTATTTATCGCTCGCCATGGAATTCATTTGGGGAGCGAATGCGAGCACCTGTCGATTCCGCGCTTCTGTTTTCGAAAAATCCCGAGATCGCGGGATTCAATTTACCGCGTATAATCGCGCGCGGTGTCGTTTCAATTTCGACTCGCGATAAAAGTCGCGATACACGCGTTTACAACGACACGAAACACTGCGAAACACACCGTATCCATCGAGCGGTTTAATTAAGGCGGAACGTTCGCCGATGGACGTTTCCATTGACTGCGACTCGAGCAGCTACCTGAAATATGCACAACCCGTGGCTTTTTGGAGCTTGTTTCCCTTGTAGGAAATTAATTCTTTTTTTTTTTTTTTTTCTTCTTCTCCATCCGTTATTGCCTCCATGCTCGAAACGTTTAACAAAGACGATCGAAGAGCTAAATCTTGTTTTCGAAAGAGATACTACGAACGTCTGAAAATGTATTTTGAAAATAATTTAAAAGTTGTTAAGAAGAAATTGTAGGAAAGGAAATGGTGAATGCGATATCCAAATTGTTGTTTCTTTTTTTTTTTTAATTAATGTATCAAATGATTTAAATTTGGCTTTAATTTAATCTTCGTACATTCTTCTTTTAATATGTAGATAAGAAGGAGAAATAAAAATATTTGATGCAAAAGTGTTTCGCAATACTAGTTTTGCTAGTTTGCTCTAGATATATATTCTAAATTTAAATATTTTCTTGTAGTAATTTTAAAGAAATAATTTTATGAATCTTATCTTCGTTGAATGATAGAGACTGTTTCGCAATGAATGGCTAGTAAAGATAGATCGCTCGGAACCCTTTCAAACTTTTTAATATTTAACAATTCTTTTTACTATTTTTATCATTCGAAACTCTCGAAATCTGTGTAATGAATATATATATATTCGTATAAATAATTCTCGAGAATATTATTAGAATGATATTAATTTTTATTTAATTGACCAATAATTGAATCTAATGTCTAGACTTAGATTCATTTTATCTAATTGGTACGATTTTATCAGTTTGTTATGATACACTCATTTACAAAATAAAAAAAAAAGATTATTATTAATTATAAATCTCGCAATCACTTGAAAGAATTTCTAAAGATCGATATTTGTTAAAATTTTAATTTTTTGACAGATATATACTTTTAGAATTTAGAAAACGAAAAAAAAATAAACATTTCCTCGAAATCTAGTTTTTACGAATCTAAAAATCTCGTTCTCGATTCATTTATCATAATAAGATTAATATTTAATTAGATTTGTATCCTTTTAAAATATTAAATCGAATTAATTCACATATTCAACGCCATAAACTGTATCTAATATTATTTCAAAATTTTGACGCGTTATTATATTTTACGATTGTCACATTTTTTCGAAAAGAAAAGAAAAAAAATGGCGGCAATTCTCTCTTTCCCTCCCTTCACCGCCATATCCATCCAACCGTACAATAACCCCTTCAAGATCTGTTTCATTATCAACGGTACTTTACGCGGAAAAACCATGCTTAAGGAGGATCTTCTGCCTCTGTTTAATAACGCGACACAAGCCCCTCGGTTAATGTGCCGTGGCATCTCGGTGCAAAAGCCGGCCGACTCACGACAGGAAGCTGATCGCGTTTCTTATTATCGATCCTTTGTAATTATATCGTCAAACGTTCTAACGAGATACCTTTGCCACCGTGTCGAGCCGATCCCTAAGCTTATGCCACAGTCATCGCAAATTTAAAGATCACTCTTGATTATTTCCATCTTTTCTTTTTCCTCTTTAAATTAACACTTTTCCCCTCGTTTTATAATTTAGGACATTAGGCGAGGATAACACCGTCACTTTCTTCTTCTCTTTTTTTTAATTCTTAATAAATCGTATGGTATTTCGAATGATCGATAATATTTGGATATATGATTCATTCTTCGAGAATAAAATGAAGTATTTGTATTTGGTTAGAATTGACTTCAAGAAAAAAATTGTCCAGCTGTAACGATGAGACTTAACCTCGAGGCACGTATCATGGCGGGAAACCTTTTTGAGGAAGTGAAATCTCTCAAGATTTCAATATTTTTTTTTCATATTTTGAATATAATTTGGTCTGGGAATATTTGTTACAATAGATAACATTAAAACTTGAATACTTTTATATAGATATTAATATTTGCTCTATTTCACATCGTTGGTCTCGATTCCATTAGATAGTTGTACTGCTTCATTTTTACATGCAACCTACTTAAAAGTCGACTCTTACTAGTGGAAAGAATTATTATGTTATCCATAAAAAAAAAAAAAAAAAAAAAAAAAAAAAAAAAAAAAAAAACAAAAGGTCTTCACCATAAGATCGTGCGTCAGTATTTCAGTTTGCATTATTTATTACAACTATAACTTGGGATGATATAATATTATACGTCACTGTAACATAATCCACCTAAGAAATAAGCCCCCAGCTAAGAAATACCAGCCTTTAAGGGTTGAAAGAAGCGTCAGTACTTTCTTTCGATAGCGCAGTTTTATTGTTTACAAGGACACGCAATACTAACTCGCGGTTTTTTCAAGTTTTATAATCCACCAGACCGACTGTGAAGTGGTTACTTTCAGGGAAAAACACCTTTGTGCTCGAGGGTCGCTCCTTTTTTTTTTTATTCCTTTCTTAGAAATTGTGCGAATCGTCGACTGTTCCTTTCCTCTCGATATAAAAAAAAAGAAATGTACAAGGAGCCGGAGGATTCTTCGACTCGTTAATAAGCACTCGTGCACAGACGGATAAAAAAAAGGAACTATCTTTTTTTTTTTTTTTTACCGAGAATCTATTTCAAGGTATTCATGGGAAAGTCGAATTCTCTGTAACTTGCTTTTCGATTCCATTTGCATCTCTCTTGATAGCAGTTTTAAGTAAAATAGTAACTCGATTCAACCGACGGATATCCCGCCAAGGGTTCGAGAATCAGGCTTAAAATCACTTTTAACCAAAAAGTTTCTTTAGAAACACGGTAAAACGTAGTTTCTCTTTCATTTAAAATTATTTTCTGCCCTCTAGTCAGCACTCCTATTAATCCAATTTCGCCGAAAACCTTTTCACCTTTTCACGAAAGAACTTACACTCCCCGGTTGAAATTTTCGAAACTTTTAAGTAGACGATTCTTCACCCACTGTTTCGAAAGAATGTAACAATGCTACGGAATAACTAACGACATTTCTTCCTTTTTTTTTTCTTTCTTTTTTCCCTTCTATCTCTCTCTCTCTCTCTCTTCCGAATATTCCCTTATTTTTCCAACAAAAAGTCCCGCTCTTTCTCCGACAGGTCGAAGAGAATTCTTTGTCCAAGCCCGTAGAAAAGTACAAGAAGCGCGTGTATAACGAGCAATGAGACTACGCGCTTTATGACGCGTCATAGGGAACATGGGACGATTATTCTCAAGAAGTGGGCTTTATATTTTAAAGTGGCCTCCTTTGACGCCTGTAGGAATCACCAACTTTTCAACAGAGCAAGTTTCCACTTCTTTTTTTTATCTATGACATTTCGTGGATGGAAAATAATCTAATTTTTTTGTTTTTCTGAAAATTTTGAATAAAATTATTAGTTTTATTAATAAAACTATAATAATAGATTATTAGTTTTCTTTACTACATTTGGATTAATATTTAAGTAGATTATATATAGAATATTATATATATAATTTCATCTTTTAAAGTGATTTCATAATAAATAATTCCATTCGAAAAATTATATTTTTACAAAGTAAAGAGAGAGAAAAGAAAATGAATTTTCAATTATGCGTTATATTATTTGTTAGTCGATATCTCGGATCGTGTTGTTCAAAAGGTTTAGTATTTACATATATGTAAAATTATATTATCAGAAAAACGATGAAATTCGATTTCATTTCGTTTGCGACGAAACTTCGTTTGATAATTTGTGTATGAGAATTTCTTAAATCTTTGCAAATTAAAAAAGATGGAAAAAACAAGTTATATAACAAGTGAGAAAGGTAAATAAACAATAATATAAATGAAAAAAAAATAGGACAAAATAAAAATGAAAAAGTTTGGGAAAAGCAGGTCCGGGAAAAAGAGGAAATCAATTCGGTTTGCGTCGTGCGAACGTCGCTTGAATATTGTTTTGGACGTAACGTGTGAAAATCAAAGAGATTTCTCCGCGGCACAGCGCATCCTCGACATGCAACAACCCGAGAGTTCTTTTTTCTTTGCCGGAGATTAGCCACGTTTCCGAGTAGATGGTTCGACACCTTGTTCTTCGTTAAAACCTCACGCTTTATTCTATTGGTGTTTTTAATTGTCTCTTCTTCTTTTCGTTCTACACGCACGAGTATCATTTGAAAAAATTGCACCGTGTGAAAGTAGAATTCCACTAAACATGGGAAAGCTCCGCGTTACAAGCCGCATAATTTTATAGAAAATCTAGAAATCAAATTAAAAAGGCTAATTATCTTTCAAACACTTATTCACGTTCTTGTTTGCGCGGTTTTTCTTTCAAATGTTGTATAAAAACATTATTATAATAATATTAAAAATTTTGCTTTGCAAATAGTTTTTTTTTTTTTTTTAATATTTTATGATCAGTATCATTTACATAATGGATAAAAAATAAAGAAAAAAAAAAAGTAGAATTACGTAACACGTTGTAAGATGATATTTCTAAGCGCGTGAGAGAGAAATCTATGAAATAAATTGAAAAACGCTCCGGATATTTCGCGATGGCGAAAAAAGCATTAGTGGTAGCCTACACGCGCTTGCGCACACTAGTGACTTTCACGCGTACATAAATTGACGAACGACTCCATGATTCGGTTCAATTTCTCTTGATTCCACACGTACTTATTTTTTGTTAGTTATCGGACTTTTCCATAGGTGGCCACGCCAACGTTAGTTTTGCCTTGGCTGGTATCAAATCATACTGACAATTTTGCCCGTGGCGTTATCTCGCTACGGAATTTGAAGTTTTTGTTCAAACGCACCGTGAGGGAGAGAAAGCCAAACCGACAGCAGTAACTATGTTTTGAAATTCGATCTATTTCGCTCAGTTTCATCATCTCTCACGCTTTACAGTCTTTTATTTGGATTAACATTCGCTTGATATCTTAACATTCGATATCGTTTATGATCAATTTTCTAACAACTCTCGATATACTCTATTTGATAATATCTACTTGATGCTAAGAATATAAATACAAATATAACTTATTAACTTATACATTGAAATTCTTAAAATTCATTTTAAAAATTTATTCTTTGTAAGAGCAAATATTAAAAATATTATACAAAAAAAAGATTCAAATACACGTATTTTCATATCATTCAAATCGTTACGAATAAGATATATAAAAAAAAAAAGACTTTTATTACTTATTTTTAATGAATAAAAGATTAAAGAATTAAAAAATGATAAAAAGCATGATTAAGACATTTACGCGCACAAATTATTATTTTTAAAAACGATTAAATATTTTTTAAAATGTTAAAACATATTAAAGAAAATATATATACAAGTATCTAGTATAATTAAGAAAATTCAATTAAAAAAAAAAAATTAATCATTATCATACCTATAAAATTAATTTATATTTAATAAAAAAAACTAATAAATTAAATATAGTATAAGAATATTTTTAACAATTTTATATTTCTTTTATTACGATATTTAATCAACAAATTATATTCAACAAAACAAAAATTTAATTATTAATTATTATATAAACAAAAATCTTGCTAAAAAAAATCTTGAAACTTCTGAAACAAAACCGGTAATTAATATTCGTCATCACTTATTACTAGGAAAAAGATCTTGGTAGCGATAAAAATATAAATTATTCGAGTTGGGATTAGAAACATAAAAAAGAATACAAAAAAAAAAAA
>NW_006264055.1:247226-267730 GCF_000469605.1 Apis dorsata
TATCGACTATAGAACAAAACTTAGAAAATCCAGTTCAAAATACGAGGAGAAAGGGAAAAGAACGACGCAAATATTTTGTAGCATCATTTTCGCACGCGTTGAAATGACTGAAACTAAGAATCAAAAATCCTCTACGCATAATATTCGTAATGGGTCGCAGCATACACCAACTATGTATATCACATTTCGTTTAATATTTATACACGAACAATAACCATGAAACAGCGTATGAGTTGGCAACGAATAAAAACGATAACAAAAACGATACAGCTAATTATCTATCAGTGGTCGGTGCAATGTTTTCACCAATGGGACGAAAAGCGTCGCAAATATCAAGTGTTTCGAACATTTACGCGGGTCACTATCCCACACACACGTATATACACGAGAGACAAGGCAGAGCAGCTGGCCGCGCATAACCGAGAGAAAACACATTTTTCAAAGTACAGAAAAAGATTGAAAACAGCCGAGTCAAGACGTTCGCACGCTTATCTTCGATATTGACTGCTATCCCCACTCTAATAGTTGAGACATTGCATCCGTAGTTGATATTTATTTGTGTACCGCTTCACTGATATTCGATTTGTCCTCAATAAATATATAACTTGTTATTCGCAAGTAATTAGAAGATAGAAACAGTTTTACATTTGAAATATTTGTGAATTAACACTTGATGTTTCCTTATGATATATTATATATCATTAAAGTAATAGTAAATAAAAATAATATAATAATAACTGAATAGTCGAATTTTCATGAGATACGCGACATCATAACTGATCAGTATCGTACGTAGACAGAGGTCGTTAGCACTGTGACGGCCAGAACCAATAATATGCCAGCATGCTTCGGAATCGCATAGCTGCGTGAGTAGTCGACATCGTCCTTACTTTTCTCGATCGATCGATTATTGTATATATGTACTTTTTTACGATGAATTTTCATGACCCATCTCTAAATCAACGACATATTTATTAATATTGTTGTTAACTATCATTAATACTACTATTATTAATGCTACCATTGTGATTACAACGCAATGTATTTTTTTTTTTCAAATTACGTTGCGCAATATGCAATGCATGGAAGAAATTTTTTTTTCATTAATTTTTTGATTGACGTAATAGATCGTTTAATATTCAAATTACACATTGGAAAAAAATGAAATGTTCATTTAAAAGCATGTTGAAAACAAGAAGATTAGATGAATAATTTTGCTCGAGGTTGGAATGATGAAAAAAGAAGAATGTTATTATAAACAACAGGAATAAAAAATATAAATATTCTAAGCAAAGTTTTTGTTGGTTTCCTCTAATTTCAATCGTAGACAGTTAACATACTAATTATAAACTGAACTACTAAATTTTTAGTTGTGTAATTTTGAATATTAAAAAATAAAAATTTAAAATAATCATAAAAATATTTCATGAATTTCAGAAGCGATTCAATTTTATGTTTTTGATATATCATATATCAAACAATTGATGATTGTCTTATTTTTTGTAAAAAAAAAAAATTCATAAAAATTAAAAATGCGAAGGTTCCAATTTCTCATGTCTAATTTCAAAAATACTTAAAAGAAAAAAATCTATGGTTTAATCATGTCATGATGTCAATCGGTAATTTTCCAATGTGTCGCGAAAACTGATCAGTTTGTTCGTACTTTATTTCTGGAAAAACCCATTTCCGCGCCGACGATGACATAAATTACTAAGACTAACACACTGCTTTGGGTATCTGCAATGACGTCAAGTAATTCCTCTTTTTCGAAAAGTTTAATAATTTGCTATGACGCATCATCAATGGAACCATTGACGCAAGGTATGAATAAGATAACATAATTTCTAAAAGAAAAAAGTCTACGAAAAATAAGCCTCACATAATAAGATTTCATAATTTTCGTTCAAACCTTGATAACTTTATTTCAAACGAGATATCATTCCAAAAATGATATAGAGGTTCTTTCAATGATATAGAGGTTTGTTTCAACAAACAAGAAAATAATAACGATTTAATTTTTCCTCTGATAACAATTTTTTTCATACCGATCGTAAGCAATATTTCAGATAAGTAGAGCACATAATTGTTCGTGTAAAAAATATTTAATATTCTATCACATTTCACAGAAATATAAAGTGTAATGGTATTGGATAATCTACGTCACAAGAAAGAAAAAAAAGAATAAGAAAAATAAATGAAAAATATGCATAATGTCATATCAGACTATTATAAAAATTGAAACAGCAATTCGTAAGTTGGTTTGCAAAAATGACGAAACTGATTAGAAATTTTCCGAGAACGAAAAATTTCCGTGTGATGATAAGCATAGAATTAATCGTCCTCGACTACTGAGCGACTGTATTCATAGAAAATAATCTGATTCGTAATGATGAGTCACGTTGAAATCATTCTGATTTAAAATTTCACAATTTCAAGACGCAATTTCTGTTCAGAAATACGAAATATTTTTTGAACACGTGTAAAAATCTTGTATTTCGCGGCCTAACTCAACTTCTGCTTCCCGCGCTTTTGTACCAACACACAAAATAAACAAAACTCAGTTATTTTGATTGGTTACACTTTGACGCGCTATCTTGGAGCATCGAACGCGCGTGCACGTGCTGAATCGTCAGAAACAAATCCAAGTGTCAAGAACCGCGCCTATGCTTCGAAGGTAATAATATACACAGCTTGGGATATATATATATGTATATATTCATTCTCGAATCGTTTAAGGTTATGTTTGTTCTGAAAAGCAAGCACGGCTTCCGCGAAAAGTATCACTTCGAAAACAGACAAAAACATCGAAGAAATCGTCCATGTTCATTCGCGTAGAATTTCGGGGGCACAATGTTTCGTTTTGACTCGACCGTTGTCCTACGAATGCTTGCTTGTTCGTCTCTTTCTCCTTTTTCTTCTCCTCTTCTTCCCTCTCTCACTCTTTCTCCCCCTCTCTACACTTCTCTGTTTATTTTCCCTCTTTTCGTTCTCTGTTCAATTGTATAAATGTTCATAACACATATACACACGAATTATACAAACAGTGAAAATATAGGAACAACGCGTCAATGAAGGCGTGAGATTGGTTGACAGGCGGCGTCGTAGTCGTTTCTTAACGACACTATGACTGTCATCGACATCGTCATCATTATCGTCATTGTAATAATATTAAAATTTGCAATCGGAAAATTCATGTCGACGCTTCTGTCGAGACGCGAAGAGTGGGAGAAAGCGCGTTTACACGCAGCACGAGGAAGGGGGACGGCGCAAGAAGGGAGAGAGTAAAAAGAGAGGGATAGAAAAAAGGAGGGAGAAAGAGAAAGAGACGCCGGTCTAACATGGCAGACGATGCCATGCAGGCAGGAAAAAACAAGATCTAACGTTTGAGCGTGTGATAGACGGAAAGACAGTTGAGATACACGTGAATAGAGAAAGTATTTAGTGCGTACTCACGTTTTCATGTATCAGTTTGCTGCGTTGCCCTTAACGTAATTAAGAGAAAAATAACGTGCAGAGAAGAGAGAAAACACCACGCGGGGTCACGCACTCCGTTCCGTGCGGGTCTCGTCAACGGAAAAACAACACCCGGCGTCCTTTTCCGTTTCTATATTCGTTGTCGATTGACGGAACAGACAAAGTAAACCACCGGCACCACACAACAACAGCGCGTGTGTTACAAAGTGCGTCGCCTTCGCTTGTTGTTTTTGATAATGCAGGTGTTGCACGGGGCGTGGAAGGGTGCGCGGCACATACAAACGTTTTACGCACGAGGATCCTCTCTAACGAGGAGACGTGACGAACAAAATGGCGTTTACCGGACCGCCCGCGCGCGATCAGGTGGAAAATGCCGGAATGCTGCTGCTAGGAAAGATCGACTGACTGCCGAGGTCCGCGGCCCTAAGTGGTTTGACGTTAAGAACGAGCTGAACGAGCAAGAAGGAGAGACAGAGATAGACAAAGACGGAAGGAAAGAAAGAGGGAGACAGCCAGTAAGAGCGAGACAGAGAGGGAGGAGGAAGCGACTGAGAGAACCGTCGAGTATGAGAGAAACAGAGAAACATCGAGCCTAAAGGAAGGGATGCGCGCGATGGTAGGGGCTGAGGGATGGTCAAAAGCAAAAGAGGGGAAACATCCCACTATTTTCCACTGTCCTCGGACGATTTCGACTACCTTCGATTGCTTTCGACTGTAAGCAGGGCCGTCTCGCATTATGTCTAATACGGGTGGGAATTTTCCCGCTGTTAGAAACAAACGTCGTAAACGTCCTTACGAATCTTATAAATACTTTCAAGTATGCATACATCTCTTTGATATCATTATTTCATATATTTCATCATTTCATTCGATGTAATTTTTAAATTTAAATTTTTCACTTATGAACAATGTTTTTGCTTTATATATTTTTTTTAATTATTATTATATTATTCATAATGGAAAAAATATATATATTCAATTAATAATGCGATATTTTGCATTTTCTATTACTTTCTTCCTCATCGTTTCATGAGTTTTTCGATTTCATTCTAAATTTAAATCTCACAATTTAAAATGAAATTTCCTATCTTTTTTCATTCAAATTTCAAATTTTATAACAAATGTCATGTAACGTACAAACATTTTTCATTAACGTTTCATAACATATGTCAAATATTCGTTAAAATTCTTTTAAAAAAGTGATCTTATCCATGTATAAAAATAATTGAATGTAAATTTAGAACGAAACATTGAAAGAAATTATGAAATATAAAAAAATATTTATGAAAATGAATTATATGTATAACGAATATTCAAAATATCAACTTACAGAAAGATAATAAAAATATTTGATTCGAATTAATATCCCCGGACAATTTGCACTTAAACATTTCGCGAAGACACAAAACATGCGATGTTTCGTAGTTTGATAAGTCCCCAGTTAATTACGTTCTTAGTTTGTATCGGACATTGCCCATTAAAATGTTTCATAAAACAACGCTGCACCGCCCTAGAACGTACGATGGCTCGAGGACCGCGTTTCTTTTCCGGCTGCTTCGTTTCTTTTCTTCTTTCCTCCTTTTCTTCGTACCTTCGCCCAGTTCGTTTCGCTTGCTCGCTCACTCTTCCACGTTCGCGTTCGACCGTCTCGCGAGGAATTTCTAAAAATCAATATAGGCGCAAAGCGAGGAGGGGCCGCAAAAAAATTCGATATCCCCTTCGCTTCGTTCCTTTTTATCTTTTTTAACGTCTCTACGTTTTTTTCTGCAACGCGAATTGCGCAGTAGAGAGGCTCGTCCCCTTACGGTCCCCAGAGGGAAGGATGGCTATTCGAATCAACTCGATCTTCGAGGAACAGAATTTACGAAGGAAGTGGCTATGCGAATCTACAGGCACTGAAGAAGCGCGGGAGAATTTATTTTCTCAGAAGTGTAGCGTGGCCTCGGTACAGTCTCTGCCGTTACCGGTTGAATAATTTCATCCTTCCGTCCCAAGATAAACCTACGCTTCAGCATGAATGTGACCAAACGTATCACCAACATCAAGTTAGAGCTTTAATGATGAAAATATTTATTTTTTTCATTTAATATGTTTCTATGGAATTACTATGGAAATTTTTGTTGTAAAATAATAAAAAAAAAAATGAAGTATAATAAAATATGAGTATTATAAAATTTCAATAAAATCAATTGTAACCGAGATTGAAGAAAGATTATTAATTTTATGAATAAACAATCTAGAAATATTTACATTTACTTTGCAAAATACGAGACTATTGATCTTCTTTCGAAATTTTTGATGTTTTGAGTTATAGTTACATATTCGAATAAAAATTATAATTGATCCTAGAATGTTGAAAAAGATAAATTTTTGAAAGAGCAAAAGCAAAATGAAGATCTTCGAATTTAAATATAGTGCCACATGTATAAGAGTGCTTTTGAAAAGAAATTATTTTGCATCACTTACAAAATTCGTGCATTGAGAGTCTTTTACTCTAAATACAAATACTCGCTCTGAATTTTGTGAGTAATTGTCTAAGGAGTAAGTAATTTTTTTAAGTAATTTATCGAGCGTATTAACAAGAATAAAAGCTTGAAGAATCGAAGCATAGTATGTGTGTATGTATATATATATATACACACACACACACACATAATTTAAAAATCAGAATTAAAAATTGGCTGGTCCAATGTAATGTATCGCAGCCAGATGTAACACGAGCACTATACCAAAGGCTGATATCAAATGCTCTTGACGTTCAACTGTGTGTCACAGGGACATTTCAAATTATCAGTAGGGCTTTTCTTGCATCGCATTCCTTTAATTAATTGTTACATTTCTGTTAATAAGAGATGGATTTTCTGTGCCACACAGTCATAATAAATCAATATATTGTTCGTTTGCATAATTAAACAATGCATTAAACAATTTAAATAAATATTTTTTTAATTTTTATACAAAAAGAAAAATTAAATGAATCCGTTCATTATCTCATTATCGCGCATTGATAACTACTTTTTCAAGCTTCAATTAGCAGTGCATTAAAGAAATAGTGCTTAATGAAGATTAAAAAAAAGAAACAAGAAAATCGATTACCTCTTCTATCAACTTACCGAAAATTTGCTTTTTGGAAAATCTTTTTAATCAGAAACATTTGGAAATTGATATCATGGAGAATATTTAACCAATCCCGTGCTGTCAAAAAATAAAAATTTGGGATTGGTTGATATTCCAAGGTTGAGGACATCTTTTTATCTTTCTACATCGTATAATTATCCTGGTACCAAATAACAACTACTACTTACAATGATTTTTCTGTATAAGGATAAAGGCTCTATAAGTTTTTCAATTTATAAAAATGACATTGTATTTAATTTTGCGTTAATTTATATCAAATATTAGCATTGAGAATTAAATTTATAAGAAATAGTATAGCGTTATAACAAAATTATTAAACCAATACAAATTATTAAATTATACTAATAAAATAAATTATTGTAATTAATGTCTGTTTTTTTAATGTCAATATTACATACATAAAAACAAATGAATATCGTAAAAGATGAATTGTTTGTTTATGATAAGTATATTAAAAAATGTTTTTTTAAAAAGTCTCAGTCTAACAATCTAATTGAAAAACAATTTATCAGCGGCACGCATTCATATGCACAGCAAGATTACAAAATTGGACTTCTGATCAACGCACTTTATACGCGACATTAAATGCATACGCTTCTAATATACTCTACTGATTGAGTCTGATTGTCGACTGTAATAAAGTTCAACTTTATGCAAAAGAATAATTTTCTTGTTAAGCATGTGAACTTAAAACTTCAAGATAATATTTCGAATATATGATAAGAAAAAATTTAAGAATATTATTTATAAGATGAATATATACATGTATATATATATATATATATGATATAAAATATATTATGTGAATTTGTGTAACATAAAAAAAAATATAAATATATAACGCATAATATAACGTAAAAAAAATAAGCTTTCGTTCAATTAGACGATGTATTCAACATTTGTAAAAAAAAAGATTTAAATGATTGCAGTATTCTTTAGCCAATTCTTATTTTTGTCAAGATTAAGGTTATTTCGAGGCAAAATTCCAATTTCCAACTGTTGCGCAAATTGTTACGCGCAAACGCAGTTTCGGAGGCGTGGCGATTAACAAAGGGCCCGGAAATGGCCGATAACATGCTGTTTTCTATTTTCCCTCCCTTATCCTCTTCATTTTACGATCTTTTGGTAAATGGTTTGTCGAAATCCAAGTGGCCTGTGTTATCAAACCAAACTGATCATTGTAAAGGGATGAACAGCATCTTCCAGAATGATTTTTCCATTATAATATTTCCTCTGGAATTTGAGATACACAAGTCGTTTTATCACAATAATTATAAAAAAAAAACACTTATTTTATTTTTATTTTTCTTATTTTATTGTTATACTGGCACGTATCGCATATCAAAATTGATATTTTTAAAAATTTACACATTTTCACATTGAGTAAACTGAATTCGTTAACCTAGAACTGCGAACTATTACTGATATATAAAATATTATATATTCTATAATCGATCTGTTCAACAATCATACGCGTTGCAAACTTGTTTTTTTCGGGATATACAAAAATATTTGATAATTGATTTTTGATAATTGAATATTTTAACTTTTCGTAATCAAGTTCGATAATAATTTAGTTTCGGCGTCACAAAACCAGCACATAAAGTGCAATAGTGAACGTAAGGAAAAGTATTTCTATGTTATGCGGCGGCAAAAATAAAAGAATATAAATTTAATTTTTAAAAACATTGTCATTAATGATACTCTATACATTATAGTTTTCAATTTAAAAAAAAAAAAAAACTATTTAAGATTTATTTAAGATTTCACAGTTCATAAATTTATCATGGTAAGCAATAAAAAGTCAGTGAATTTTTAATTATTTTATATTAATTGTTGATTTGCATTTATCAAAAAATTCTGAAAATAAAACATTAGTTCAGAATTTTTATTGAAATATAGAAAAAGATTACCGAATTTTATAAAAAAATTCTCAATGTAAAAGATCAAATCGTTCCTAACCTTAAATTGTTGGTTTCAGGATGTATCTGCATTTTCCGAAGATACTTTCGATGTCAAAGATTGGATTAATAAAACATTCAAATCTGTCGAGGCACAAGAAAATAAAGATGTAAGTCATATAATTATGGTAATCTCAATTATGCGGGTTCTGTTTCTTTTCTCGACACAATTTTTGACTTCCAGCAGCACTAGTACTTTCAGTCACTAAACTGATTCTATTGGCGGTCAATGATATTCTGTCTTTTTCAAAAATATTCTTTTTTACTATGTTGCAGATTAAAGTGTAATCATTGAACAAAAAATAAATTTCAGAAATTTTTGAATCATGATTTTATGTATAAATAAATATTCGAATACGAAATCGTTATAATATTTGAATTTAAATGTTTTATGTATTTTCTGTTTTGCATTTTTCTATTTTTTTATTTAAAAAATTAAACAAAAATATTATATTAATAGGCATTTGTTTCATCTTTGGTAATGAAGTTGCAATTATATGTGCAACAAGTTAATGGTGCTTTAGAAGAGACTAGTCAATCTGTTCTTTCAAGTTTGCCAAGGGTTTTAAGGGATACACAGTTTTTACAACAAGAAGCTTTAGCTTTGAGAGAGAAAATGATTGCAGTTAAACAAGAAATAGAAAAGGTTGTAGTTAATTTCTTTTTTTATAATATATTTTATAATATCTATTATTACTATAATAAATTTGTTAAATAGGTTGAAAAAGATACTGCTTCATCAATGGCAACATTAGAAAAAATAGATAGAATAAAAACAGATTTACAAACTGCTAAACAAGGCTTACATGAAGCTGATAATTGGACTGTACTTGCTAATGATGTTGAAGAGGTATAACATATAACATGTATTAAAAGTAAATGAATCCTTATAAATTTTATCTTTATATTATTTTTAATATTTCAGGTATTTGAATCAGGTGATGTAGAAGCTATTGCAAATAAATTATTTAGTATGCAAAAATCATTGGCTATGCTTGTAAATGTTATTGATTATGAGGATAAAAAATTACAGTTAGAAGGATTAAAAAATCGATTAGAAGCTATAGCTAGTCCAAAATTAGTTCAGGCATTTACTGCTGCAAATTTAGGTATATTATATTAATCATATTATATTCTTTCTTATTTTATATTACTTGTATCTAATATTTTTGTCTTAAAATATTTAGAACAATCTAAAATTTATGTGGATATTTTTAATAAAATAGAACGTTTACCACAACTTCTTAAATATTATCATAATTGTTTGAAAGTATCATTAGGACAAGAATGGCGTCGCACTATTGAATTAGCTCAAGATGAAAATGTTTCTTACTGGTTACATACTTATTATGATAAATTATTATCTAGTTGGAATGATCAGGTAACTTTTATTTTAAAATATGTAATATCCTTTTTTTTAAAATAATATGATTTTAATAAAGGTAAAATGGTGTCATCTTGTATTTCCAAATACTTCAATTGATATCATAATTGATGTATATGCTGATCTTTTGAAAAGTTTGGATCCAGGCATTCCAGAATGTATAGAATCATTTTTAAAACAACATACAAATGCTATGCAATTGTCTTTGTTACTTGAACTTAAACAAATTACAAAGCATTTTGCAGTAAATTTACAAGGTGCAATTGAAACATCATCACATGGAAAATTTCAAAACTCAAAACTATTATCATTAGCACAAGCAATATATGCACCTTATGTTACATATGTTGTAAAATACAATATTTATGAAACAGCTCAACTTGAACATCAGTTACAATCTATGGGTTCTGCACAAGATGATTTAAGTGATACAATCAATATTCTTTCTCTTAGCATTTCAAGAATAATGGAATATGCAAATGAAGCCAATAAAAGATGTAAACTCTTCACAGATGGTTGTGGTTATCCTGGCTTATTAAAATCTTTGATTGTATGTTATTTTATAAATAACATTTTAAAATAAAACATCTTTTCTTCAATTGTTTCTTCAAAAAAATTTATTTTTACAGAGTTATTTTAATAAATATCTTGAAAAATATCAAGCTGCTATACGACAATTAGAACGTAAAAAAGTAAAACATGAAGATTGGAATTTATTTCAAATGTGTCTCACTTTAATGCAGACTATAGGTATTTTTATCTTTTTTTTTTTTAAATAAATTTAATATTAATTAAATAAAGTTATTGATCTAATTTTAATGCATAGGTGATCTTTTGGGACATATTCAACAATTTGAAAAATCATTAATAATTGATATTATTGAAGCTAATAATAAGCTACAAAATACATCTTGTAGTGTTTTCATTCAGTATAAAAAATTACTTTTAAATACATCAAATCAAACTGAATTGGAGAATTTGACTGCATCTTTCCAAAAAGGTAATATATAAATAATATATAAAAAAATATAAATAAATTTATAAAAATTTCTTAATAAAAATATAAAAATTTTTAAAAAAGAAATATTATTACTCATTTAAATCACTCTTTTTATAGAAGATGAAACAATTCTGGATTCAATAATGAAATCTATTAATAAACTATGTTCTGATTTGCATCGTGCAACATATGAAGTAATTTTTGCTCCTATATTTACACAGTTGTTATTAGTACAAAAAGCACCAGCATGGTCAACAGAAGCCAATAAAATGATTCATTTAAGTGCAGATTTACCTGATTATAGTTTTGCACCTCAAGAATATATAACACAAGTTGGACAATACTTAATGACATTACCACAACATTTAGAGCCATTTTTGCTTAGGGAAAATCCAAGTCTTACCCAAGCCTTAAAAGCTGCAGATCCACAATATACGCAAAGTTCTACTGAATCTGGATTTACCGATATTTTATTAGAAATTATTACTAAAGAAACATGTCAAATGTTTCTAGATCAAACATTAGGAATTTGTCAATTAAATTCTGCAGCATGCAAACAACTTGCAACTGACATAGGTATGTTTCTAATAAAATGATATTTTTTTTTATAAAAACTTGAATATTAAAAAAATTTTTTATATTTATTTAATATTGTAGATTATCTTGGTAATGTTTTGGAAGAACTTGGTTTATCTTTATCAGAAAATCTGCAACATATGTCTCTTTTATTAAGGCTATCACCAGAAGATTATCAGAACAGCAGTTCAGGATGTAATGCTAGACTTGTAGCTGCTGTTAGACAAATGAGAAATATAACGTTTTCTGCCTAAATAACATGTAATAATTATTAAGTAAATGTAATGAATATAGAAATACTATGTTGTACATTATGTAGCATTATGTTGTACAAATAACAATTATAATTTATCTGTTTTATGTATAAAAAATTTTTTATATATTTAAGGAAGTGATACTTGTACAAAAAGTGCGTTCATATTGTATTAATTACATGCAATATCCAAATTTATAAATATTAATTCTATTTATATTTTCTTTTTTTCATACTTTCCTTTTTTTGTATGAAAATATTGTCTCATATTATATAAAAATATTTATACTTTTTTTAATATGAAAAAATAAAGTAATAGGAAATATTTTAATATTTAACATATATAAAATTATTATAGTTAAAACATCACATATTAAATAAATAATCTGATTATTTATATATGATCAGCAAATAGTTATATCATTATTTCAATATTGCATTTATAACTATATTCATTGCATCATTTATATTTCTGAAAAAATAAAATTAATAAATAATTTTTTTAATCATATCACTGTAAATGTTAATATATTATTCATGTTCAGGATTGATATATATTATTATTTCAAAATTTAATAATACCTGTCAAAGCAAGTATTACAAGATTGCTTTTGGTAATGCTCTTTGGCTGCTAATGTCACGTTTTTAAGTCTATTAATAGTTGTTTTATCAGTTGATTTAAGCATTTTATATATTACTATCAGAGCAGAAAGCATGTCAATCTGAAAGATATTTGATACATAAATTAATTTAACTAAAATAATCGATTTTAAACATAATGTAAATATATTTACTTTTGTATAATTTGTTATTGTTTTTGTTAATACTTGTGTGCTCAATTTTTGGTATTTTCTTTTATTTAAAATAATTTTTAATATTTTTTTTGCTAAATAAGGGAATTGAGTAATTAAAATTTTTTCTTCTGTTATATATGAGCATTGTAACATATATGTTATTTCTGTACTTATACTATTGATTGCAGTATTAAACATAATAGTTATGTATGAGAGATATAAACTTTGATTGTCAAAAGTATTTTTAATAATTGTAAAATATTTTTCAGTTAATCCATTTAATAATTTCAAGTTCTGTAATTAATAATTTAGTTAGTGTATATTACATATTATACACCACAGTGTATATTATATATTATATTATATATTAGTATATATCATTTTAAATAATTAGTTACTTACATTCGTATATTTAAATAATTTATCTTTATCATATTTAGTTAATGTAACCATCATAACACATGCGAAATTTGGTACAATAATTTCTAATAAACTTGGTTCTTGTTTTTCATAAGCCATTTTACTAAAGTCTAATAACATTGTTATTGCATCAAATGCATTATTCATAAAAACTATACCAATTGCTGAAGATAAACAACTACAATATAAAAGTACAATATCACAGCATAATTTTGAAGTACTATTGTATTCTTCCAATAGATAATTTGATATATCAAAAGTACTTCTTATTATATTTATACAAGTTTGATGGTTTTCTATAGTATTTATATCTATCTGCGATATATGTGGTATTATTGTCCTGTATTAATAATAAAGGAAATGTTTATAATAACAATATTTTATTTATAAAAATATAGATTATTTATAAAAATTAAGAAATATATATAATTAATTTTCATACCTTCTAATCCACAATAAAATTTCTGAGAATTGTTCTGATGCTTCAAAAATATCTTTCTTATATAATATTGAAATCATTGATATATATTCTTTAAAAAATTGCACAATTATATCTTTGGATATCAGACTTTTTATATTGCACTCGTTATTTAATTCTTTTTCTATAAAACTTCTTAATTTATGTAAGTTTTTCCAAAATTTAAGTATATCTTTATGATATTTATTCATTAAAACTGATTGATATTCATCATGTAATAAATGTTTTAGAATTCGTAAACTTAATTCTAAACCTTTTTCATTAATTTGAAATACATCTATATTATTAATAACATGCTGTAAACATTTAATTATATTATTTTTTATCATTATATATATATATATACATTCATTATATATATTTATACCTGATTATTTAAACTTATATTTAAAGATTCTGTAAAAATATTCGTTAATGCAAACAAAATTGTATCTCCTTTATTCCATTTCATGAGAACATGTATAACTGATAGAATAGTGTCATCAGGGGTATTTGGATTACATAATTGTTGTAATAACATTTCAATAACTTCAATTTTATTGAAAAATAATCTCGAAGGAATTAAAGAAAATAGAAATATTACTGATTCATTTATTGGTGTTTCCTAAAAAAAAAATTAAGTATTAGAAAAATCTCTTCTTTATATTTCCATCTTTGAAAAATAAATTATTCTTACTTTAAGATATTTAAAAAATTCTGGTAATGCATGTGCAATTGCTCGTAAAATATTCATCTCTTCTTTATAGAATTTTTCTTCCTTTGTATTTTTAATATTTCCTATTAATAACATAGCAATAACATCAATATATATATGTACATCTTTATAATTATTAAGGTTTTTATTCCAACTATTCAAAGAATCTGTTAAAATAAACATAATTAATTTAATTTTAAATTTAATATATTATATATACATTATATTACCATTTATATATTTGCTTTTCTTATTATCAATTTTGATCTTTTTATTACAATTTTTATTTAATAATTTCATTAGAGGTAAACATTTAATTTCTTCTTTTATCATAACTAATAGAGTCTCAATAAGTTTAGTGGATGTATTCCAGCTTATAACAGGTTTAGAATGGAAACAAAATCTTCTAATAGCATTTATATTACTTGTACCTATATATGCTAATTCATCTATTATTTTATCACAGTGTGTACCATTTAATGATATACGTAACCAAATTAGTTTTATTAATTCTTGTAATAAAAATGTATCTTGAGTAGTCTAAAAATAATATAATTAAATTTATAAATAAAATAAATATAATTAAATTATTTTATAATAGTCAAAATTTTATTTATTATTATATACCTCTAAACGATCGAGAACATAAGTCAAAGGTATTATATTCCAAAATGGTATTCCAAGTTGATTTTGTACATGCCAAAGAAGTTTAATTAGTGCTTCTAATACCGCTTTATCTTCATCATAAATACTGCTTGCAAAATTTGGTAGAAAATCTATGAGTATTCTACGAGATCGTTCTTTAATTAATATTCTTGTTAAACCAATAAAAACATTTGCTCTTATTTTGGAATTATTAGCATTTTTTGTATAATGTAATAAAATGTTTAACCAATCTCGAATAATATTTCTTGGTACAAAATTCCAATATTTTTCTAACATCTTAAATAGTTCCTAAAAATATATACATTTTTAAAATATCGAAATATTATTTAAAATTAAAAAAATTAAAAATAATTTAAATAAACTAACTTACATTCATAGTAACATTACACACTTCAAAATCTGAATCTTTTAAAAGATCAGTTATTATTTTATAATATTTTTGAAGATAAATTTTATTTCTATCTTTTGAAGCACATGTATATTGTACAGAACTTGTTACAAAAAGAATTTCTACAGCATTACATCTGATGAAAGAACCAGGTGCCTGTAATAAAAACTTAATTTATTTTTCATAAAAAAATTTATATTTTTTATATTTATATTATATATACTTTTTTATATTTATATTATATAATTTATATTATATCAATTTCAAATATATATATATACATATATATTTTTAATACCTTTAAATGTTTCCAAAGCAAAGGTTTACATTGATTGTGAATCATTGACCTAGCTACTTGCTGTTTATTGTTATGTATAGCAGTAAGAAGTGACAGCAGATTTTTACCAAGTTTTCCTCTTCCAGCAGAATCTCTATATGCCCGAAAGCAATGAAAAATAATATTACATAAACAACTTTCAACAATAAATTTTTTTAATTTTTCAGTTGCATTTAACCATGCTATTATATATAAATCTGCATATGCAGCAATATAATTATGTCCAATATTTTGTAATACCACTCTTATATTATTATGTATTCCCTAAAACAATCATTGTGTTAATGCTAAGTATGATAAATATTAATATTTGAATATGTAATTATACTATACCAATATATATTGTTCGCCAAGTGTAAATAAATATAATATTAACATTCGACCTTCTTCTAGTGATATCACAGTTTTTTCTCGAACAAGTTTAAGTAGTTCTTGTATATCTTCTGCACATTTTAGTAATGTAATAGCAGATCTTATCTCATATAAACGCTTTACATGTTGCTAAAAATATAATTAATTTAACATCATTTGTTGATCTATGTATGATATATAAATATAAATATTATTAATTACCAGTGAAGATTTGCAACTTTGAATAAGATATTTTAATGCATTTATTATTACTTTTTCTTTCCATATCATGTTTAACATCCACCATTTTTCCAACAAATATGATATTTCATTCTTAATCTTAAAAAGTTTTTTAAAATTAATCAAGATTATATCAAAATTAAAATTTTTTAAAATATATCAAGAAATAAAATATGATGATTAAATACCAACCTGTTCATCCTTTACATTAAGTAACACAACAGAATGTAGTAACATTATATTTTGCAATAAAATATTGGGTACAAACATTCGTTGTACAATTGTTTCAAGAGCCATTGAAGTTATTGTATGTATCAATTTAACCATAATATTAAATTCCTGAAAAATTATGATATAAATATAATATATTTAATAATAATAATAATAATAATAATAATAATAATAATAATAATAATAATAATATAATAATATAATATAAAAAAAACCATAGAGAACATTTATATAAATAATCTTACTCTCAAATATTTGCCTTTATTATTTGATGCCTGAGTATATAATTTTTGTGCTTTTAATAGTATAGTTTTCACATGTTGCCATAGTTCACAAAGTTCATCTTCTGATAACAAGACAATATTTTTCACATTGTAATTCTAAAATAATAATTTATTGTAGTTATATTGTTTATTATATGATAAAACAAATAAAATAAACCTTACTATTTACAAATTTATTTTGAAGGTCATCAAAAAAATTAATTAATAATAATGCAAAGTATACATATATTATAAGAATATATATTTTAAGAATAGTGTTAATAAAATATGTAATTTTTATGCGTTGATAAATACCAATTTTTCACATATGTTGCTAACGGTTGGACTTTTATTTTTTAATATTCGAAAAAGTACTCTATCCCTTGGTAATTCACGTTGACGCAACATTTTTTAAAAATATTATCAGCTTCGATTTTTAAAATTAAAAGTCAATTATTTACGCATTTTATTAAAATCTGAAAAAACGATACATTATATCTGATACATAAAAACAGATATTAATTTATTTTTTAATATAATAAAATACAACAAAACAGACATTTTAAATTTCGTAAAGTATTTTTTGTATTTCTTACGAATATTTGTACTTACATATATTTATATTATTAAAATAAATAATTATATTTTAAATATATAACAAATATATAATAATAATAATAACAAAAATATAAATATTTACAAAAAAATATTAATAACAAATCTTATATTATGAAATAATTATAATAGTAATTTTTGGAAATTAATAAATAATAAAAGATTATTATAAATTATCTTAAAAACAATTTGAAATAAATTTAATAAAATTAACTTAAATATAATTTATTTTAATATTAATAATAATAATAATGATTATAAACATAATATTATGAATTTAAATTTATGATATTTTACAAAATATAATACACGTGTAATAATATTAAATATAAGTTTTAAGAAAAAATATATACAAATATTAAATATTGACTTCATACAATTTAATTATCATCTATTTTGGTCATACAGTAATATTATATAAAAAGAAATAAGATATTTACACTTTTGAATCAAATTTATTATAAAACTTAACAAAATTTATTACTTTTATTTACTATTTTATGAAAACCGCCATATTGATTGTATAATACAAAATGATTGTAGTTTAGATTTGTTTTTAAAAATTATATTACAATGAATATAATTAGAATAATATATACTATATATGTATGTATAGTTATTTATTAATGATACTAATAATATTAATATTGATATTAAAATAACCTATAATGTTAAACAAATTTACATAACTAATAAAGAAAAAATTGTATTTAAACATAGATAAGATATATATTTTACCAGGGTTGTCAAGAAAATCACTACGCTTTTGCGTTGTAAGAAAAATTCCCTCGCGAGAGGAATTTGCTATATTCTGATTTTCTGTCACTCTTTAAGTGTGAGTGACGAATAGTGACAATGTCACTCTCTTTCGCACTAATATTTGATTTTTTTCCATTATTCTCTTAATCTGGTAACATTTGAACCTATGAGAGATATCATTGAGATATGAACAGTAGAGAGGAAACCATTGAAATTAATAGAGAAACACATTATTTGATAAAACGATACGATACGATGATGTCACGCCATCTATTCGCCATACTATATAGTATGCTACATTATCAAGTAGATAATATCATTTCATCCTCGTGGTGTACCATGCATTAAGAATATTTTAAATATTTTTAATTATTTTAATTACTTTAAATATTTTTAATTATTTAGTGTAACGTAAGAAAAAGGATAGAAATATGATGGTAAACTGAAGAATTTTTACAGTGACATAGATAAAATAGATATATAATATAGAGGAAAATAAATAATAGAAATAAGAAAACATTTTTGTAAAATCACTTAAGAGATGGCGTTAATTCTTATTTCTTATTCTATTTTATCTTACCTTTGAAAAATATCTTTTATGTTTTTTTTTCATCATTCAAGAGATGGCACATTTATATTATTCCACATTTATATTAATTCCACAATTTTGCTCTATCTTTATTCTTTTTTTTTTTTTTGTTAAGAAAAACGATTTCGTTATCTAATTAACTTTATTGTTTCCTGTAAAAATAAAAATATATTAAGATATATAAAAAAGATATTATATACATATATATTAAATATATATTTAGATGTATGAAATAAGCATATATAATTTTTTATATTTTTGATTAAGAGAGATAAGAAGTGGATTATTTTATAAATATTATTCCATATTTAGAATTTATGTATTATTGAAATAGTGATCTTTTTATTTAATTATTATATTTATTATATTTATTATTATTAAATTTTTAAATACATAAATTGAAATGTAAAAATTGTTAAATTATTAATTATTATATTTAAAAAATTATTTTTAATAGCATTTTATAAAAATAAGATATAAAATTTTATAAGATAATAAGTTTATTTGTTTATGATTATACTAATAATTAATATTTTTTATTTTATATAGACGAACAAACTTTTTGCTTATGATTCTAGATGGCAATACAATTCCATAATTATAATGCCATCTATTGTGAATCATTATTTCTCAACGTTGAATACAATTTTGAATTATAAATATGGAGTTTGGTGTACAACCGTTATAAGTGTGATAGTGTTAAAACAAAATATATACTTTTAAATATATTATTTTTCTGATGAACAATGGTACAAAGACGTTGTTATATAACCGAAGATTATTGTATATTTGATAAAATCATGATTACTTGTGTTATTTTATTCATGCAGGTTATAAATCGTAGGAATTTTGTAAAGTTTAATGCTTGTGCAATATGCACATAATAGAAGTTTGATCTATATCGTCGATTAAAGTATTTCTGATTTATATTTGTATTTTTACATATTAATTTTAGTCAAAATAAAATGAATATTAGTTGCTGTTAAATAATACTTTGACTAAATCCTACAGCAAACGTAAAGTAAATATTATTAAAGATTATCTATTTATAAATGAATTTTTTATATTTAAAAAAAAAACTTTAAACTCTTTAGTTTTTTTACAAAATTAGATATTTCTTGATCTATTTTTTATTGCAAATATTTTAATAGTAATTAAATGTTTTTATATGGAATGATCAATTGTATTATCAATTGATATATTTTTATTTTTATGAATTTTGTGCAAAAAATTTTTATTTAAATGAATTTAAAAGACTTCATATGCATTTCTATATATTTATCTATAAAAATTGTTTACATTAAATTACTTCTACTGTAAAATAGTAAAAATCTTATTTGAAACATTTTTTAAATAACATAGTTTAGGAGATAATTATATTTACAAATTAATTAAATTATTATATTTGTGAAAGGAAATAAATAGAAAATATATTATGGTATGTTATGTTACAGGGAAAATATACTTATGTACTTATATATTGCAATATTTCGCGCTTTTTCTCGAGTGACGCGTCTGTATAAATAATGTCTCAACGCATCGATAACACTATGCAACAACTCGAAAGAGAATTAGTTGCAACAAAATCAGAATTGAGTGGAATAAAAAGAACATTAGGTAAAGTGATTTGCAATTTATATGTAAAAATTTTAATAAATAAATGAATGTCAGTAAGGATTTTTATTTTGTACATGTTTCTTATTCTATATTTTTATTCCATTTATATAAATATCTATAATTGAATATTGTTAAATTTATATATTGCTATATCAATTAACAAAGAGATCATGGATTCTTTTTGATTAGCCCATGATAACTATCATTATTACTTGTAATTTTTAAAATTTTTAAAATTTATATATTTATAAATATTTTAATGATTTTGCTAAAATT
>NW_006264055.1:267809-273056 GCF_000469605.1 Apis dorsata
GAAACTAGAGCTTTAAGTTTAATAAAAGATGCTAAACGCAAATGGGAAAATGCAGAGAAGGAAAAAATTACACAGTTAAATAAACATATTGAATCACAAACTGTCAGAATTACAGAATTATGCACCAGTAATAATGAAATGAGTTCAAGATTGCAAAGAACAGAATGTGAACTTCAGACAGCAAATGCAGAATTACACAAACTTAGAGTATTTCAGGTTAATAGAATATACTATATATCACATATTAAACACATATATCACATATATCACATATTAAAATCACATTTATAACAAAAAATTAAAATAATTTTTATTTTGTCAGATGCAATATAAAGAATCATTAGCTAAAACAAGAGAACGTAGTCGACAAAGTGTTCAAGGTGTTGAAACTAAATTGGAGGAAATAGCTACACGTTCACATAATCAAATAGCTGAACTTAGAGCAAAATTAGATTTAGAAATAGCCAAAAATACAGATTTGGAAGCTAAATTTAGAAATGAACAAGATTCTAATCATTGTCGTCAATCAAGATTGAATGTTGCTTTAGAATTAGCTCAAAATGAACTTAAAGATTGTCAAGAACAATTAAATAGTATACAAGCTACAATACCAGCTAGAGATACAGAAATAGAAGCTTTAAAAAAACAATTACAAGAAAGATCAAAACAATTAGATAATGCTATGGCATCAAAACAAATAATTACTACAATGCAAGAACAGTTAGAAATGTCAAAATTTGAAAATGAACAATTGAAACAACAATTACAGGTATGTAAATATTATTTAGTCCAATATAATTATTTATTCATTTTTATAAATTTTTTTCATTTATAATGAATATATATTATAAATATGATTCAAGATAATAAAGTCTGATTTAAATGAAACTATGATGAACTTGGAACAGAGTGAAGCCCATGCTCTAAACTTGGAACAAGCTGCACAAGATAAAGCTGCTTTACAAAAAAGATTGCAAGATTCTCTTGAAAAAGAAGGTATATTTATATGAGAACATATAAATAATATGTATAAATATATAATATAATATATAATATAAAATAATATCTAATAAAACATTTTATTTATTTATAGAAGAACATTTGCGTAAAGTTGGAAATTTAGAAGAATTATTACGGCGTTTGGAACAGAGTGTTACTAAATTAGAAGCAGAAAATGCTACTCTTAAAATGGAAACTATATCTCCAAGTCCAGATATGATATCTAAGAATGATATAATAAAAATAGATATGCATTCAAAAGAGCAAATAGAAAAACTAGAACAAGAACTTCAAGCAATGAAAGAAAATTTGAATGTAGAACGTCAAACTGCAAAACAAGCACAAATTAGTTTATGGAAAAAAGAAAAAGAATTATCAGATGCAAATTTAGATAAACGAATTGCAATAAGAGAAGCAAAAAAAGCAGAAGAAAAAATTAAAACTCTACAAGAAGAAAAGCAAAAATTAATTGAAAAATTAGATTATAAAATAAAAGAAGAAGAAGAGAAATCGAGAAAATTACTTAAAGAGCTAGATAGCGCAAAAGTATCATTAAATGACATTACGAAAGAATCTTCTAAAAATAAAATGCAAGCTGATTCTGCTCAAAAAGCTTTAACTCAAATCAATCATCAAATAGAAGAACTTCAATCTTCGAGTTCTTCATTACGCAGAGAATTGGATGCGGCACGAAAACAAGCAAGATTAAACCAAGATCGGGTGGATAATTTAAATGCTGAAAATAAGCGTTTGTCACAAAGCATTACAAGACACAATGAAGAAAAACATGAATTACAGTTGAAAATAGAAAAATTAGAACAAGAGATTAAAAGTTACGAAGTGAACACTGAACTTTTGAAAGAAACATGCACAGTACTTGAAGAACAACTCACAGATTATGAAAGATTAACAAGCGATCATGAAACGCGAGAAAATATATTAATTCAAGATAAAATGAAATTACAAAAAGATTTGGAAACAACCGAAGCGAAACTTCGAGAAGCACGTTCTGCTCAAAATGAAGAAAAATCACTAAGACTGGAAGCAGAACGAAATATTGAAAAACTTGAATCAGAAACGAGTGATATAGAAACTGAAAGAAATAGTTTGATTGCTCAAAGGGATCAATATAAAAAACTTGTACAAGAATTAAGCGCACAAGTCGAAGAATTATCAAATAAATGCGGAGAATTGGAATGTGATCTTTCAGAAATGCAGCGAGTTTTTGAAATCACCAAAGCTGAAACAAGAGTAGTCAAAGAAGAAAGTAGTCAACATCTAACAAAGGTTCACGAATTGAAAGAAGCGAATTTTGTATTAATGAACGATTTGCAGAATAATATAGATCAAAGTCAAGAACTTAGGATGAGAATTACAGAATTGGAAAGTATTTTAGAAGAAATGCGACAATTTTATCAGGAAAGAGAAGTAAAAGCAGAAAGCACTAGACAACAACAAACAAAGTTAATAGATTACTTGCAATTAAAATTAGAAGAGTGTAGTAAGAAGAAAAAAACAGTATGTGATAAAATACTTGGTACTAAACAAAAAGAGAATATACCTCCTAATGGTATTGGAATGCCGGTTGGATATCGTGAATTGGAAAATCAATTGGCAAAAGAACGCGCCAAAGTCAAAACGTTAACTGATCAATTATTAGCACTGAAAACTATACACTCTTCAGCCTCCGCACCCTCGTCTCCTACAGCGCCGGATATTAAAAGTATAAATTATACTACAGAACCATCAACCACTTCATTATCTAAACGTTTATCGCCGCAAAGGATTGGTCATCATATTCCACATCGATTTGAAGTTGGTTTGCCAATGCGAGCTGGAAAGTGTTCTGCATGTTTAGAATCTATCCAATTTGGAAAACGAGCAGCCATTTGCAGTGAATGTAAAGTAATGACACATTTAAAATGCGCTGTTACTATTTCTGCAACTTGTGGTTTACCAAGAGGTTTTGTCAAGCAATTTGGTAAAAATTGGAGAAGTAGTAACGAAAGTTTATCATTATCTGGAAGTGTTCAAACGTTAGCTATAGATCAACCAGATAAAGCTGACATGGTATTATATTTAATATTTTAATTATATAATTCTATATTTTATAATAATTTGTGATTATCTTTGAAAATAGGATGTATGTGAGACACAGAATAAGAATAATATGCCAATGGAAAGTTGGGTGAAAATACCAGACCGTTCAAGAACTTGTTGGGAAAGAAAATATCTCAGATTAGATGGAACATGTTTATGCACTTACGAGCACCAACCGTCTTCCGGAATGGCCCCAATAAATCGTTTAGATTTGATCGAGAAAGATGGATTTACTGTATTAGATACTGTACACAATCCAGATGTAATAGGAACAGCAAAATCAGATATGCCATTTATCTTTAGAATAGAATCTAATTCATCGACTACTTGTTGGCCGACATCACGTTTAGATATAATGGCTTTAAGTCAGACTGATAAGAAAAATTGGATGAAGGCTTTGAAATCTGTTACTAGTCAAAACAATATTCATAAAAATAGAAAATACGAAATCATGTTAAGATTAGAAAAAAGTCAAGTAAGCAACTTTTTCTATTTTTAAACAGAACTTATATGATTTACTTATATGATTTCATAATACATAAATATTTTTTAGTTGGATTTAAATTGTGCTGTAAATTTGACTGAAGAGAACGTATTACTCTTGGGTGCTGAAGAAGGTTTGTTTTCGTACTGTGGTGTTAAATCACGAACACTTACTGCAATTCGTGGAGTGACGAGAGTGCATCAATTAACTTTACATCCCCATTTGGGAATAGCTTTAATGATAGCTGGAGAAAATAGGCAATTAGTATCTTGTAGTTTAAGACAGTTAAAAAGTAATGCAGTAGCGGCTGAATGCTCAAGACCAGCAATTAATACAAAGACAATATTAACTAGTACTGATAGTTGCCATTTATATCAATTAGAAAGAGATATGCTTTGCGCAGCAACAGCTTCTCACGTAATGTGAGTATTTTTAATTTATTTGTGATCTTCAATATTTTTTATATATATAATAATCTTAATAATAATATATAAACTTTATGTTATAAATATAGATTGCTTAAATGGTACACTGAAGAAGGTTCTGGAGAATTTATTGGAGTTCGTGAACTTGAAACATCTGAACCATGTAGTTGTGCTATATTTACTCAAAATGTTCTTATAGTAGGATGTAATAAATTTTTCCAAATCGATCTTACAAATTATTGTATCGATGGTATATAACAAAAATTAATTGAATTTTTTAATAAATTAATTCAATATAATTAATGTTTCGATTTATGTTATAGAATTTCCAGAAGAAGATGATAGTTCAGTCAAAGCTGCGCTATCGGGAGTAGCTAAATTAGGCATTTTTCCAGTTTGTGTTTTGAATGTTTCTCTTGTACCTGGAAAAGTAGAGCTTTTGCTTTGCTATAATGAATTTGGAATGTTTGTAAATGAAAATGGCCAAAGAACTCGCAATATTGATCCAACATGGAATCATTTACCTTTTGCTTTTGGTAAAAAATATTCATAACATTGTTAAAAAAATATAAGGATCATATTTTATTTAATATAAATAAAATTATTTATATTTTTACAGCTTTTCGAAAACCGTATTTGTTTATCATTCATTTTTCATCTGTGGAAATCGTAAAACTTGATCAGGAGGCATATACTTTGTCAACAAAGAATCCAGAACGAATCTTAATCGAATTATCTAGTCCTCGTTACTTAGGAGTGGCTGGATTAAAAGGAATTTACATAGCAACGATGAATTCTTTCTTAGAATTATTAAAGATTGAAGGTTCTTCCAACATACCGGAATTAAATGGCAGTCTTACAAGTTTGGATACTTTGTACGTTATTAAAATATATTAATTTAAGATTATAAAATTCGAACTAAAAATATTAATGTATTTTTTAGAGATCGCGATGACGAAAGCAGTTCAGAATTTAGCTTTACTTCGAGCTTAATGGAGACTTTAGATGACCAAGGGAAAAAAGTACGTTTTACTGGTGTTTCTAAATATTGAAATATTTTGATATTAAAAGTAATATATATTGTGTTTTTTTTATATCACTATAGAAGTTACTATAGGAGAATTAAGATCAAGATTGTAAAAATTTAGTAATAATTAAAAAAAAAACAAAGTTTAATTAATGTGTCATAAGTTATGATTATATATTTAACGTGAATAGTATATATTTTTTTTTTTTTTT
>NW_006264055.1:273282-289743 GCF_000469605.1 Apis dorsata
TTTTTGAATGGAAAATTTTTTTTTATTTTACTTAATTTTTTTTTAATTAAAAACATGAAATGTTATTTGATATAAAGAAGAATGATCGTGTAGTATTAATTGACCAAATTTTGTTGTATTTATACGTATTTATACGTTCATAAAAATAATTCTTTATTTTTTTACAATTGCAACTTTCTTTGTATTTATATAGTTTTTATAAAAAAGATTTAATATTGATATTTAGTACTGGTGATTAGTACTGATATGCATAGATTTAATAGATTAATATATAGATTATAATAATATTATTAAAGAAATGTGACTATAACAAATATATAATATATTTTCGAATTCCTATATTGATAAAAAATCTTTGTAATTTTGTAGTTTAAAATAAAACATTATTATTAAGAAAATAATGATATGTTTTGTCTAATCATTCTTTTATCAATATTAATTAATATGTTTCTTTTGTTATTGAATGTAAGTGTATTACGTAATTATAATTTGTATAATGAAAAATGATCACGAGGAATATTTAATCATTATATTATAAAATATATATGAGGAATAGCATTATTATGATCATTGAAGTTCATTTTATGAATAATTTATCAATTAAACTATATCATATCATGGTCAATCAAACTGCCATTAATGAATATATAACTTGTATTGGCATATATTATGATTTCTTTTTATAAAGTTTGATTTAAAGAGTGCATAAACAAATGAAATTTGAATTTATATAAGATATAAAGATTTATCATTTATTTATTTATAATAAATCTATTTTTTTTATATTTTTGATGAACGATACATGGCGTGATAAAATTTGAATTTATTATAATATTATTATTATATTTATTTATGTTATTTATTTATTATAATTCCTTGAACTTGAATTTCAAATAAATATATTGTGTACAATACAAAAACAGGGCAAACAGGGCAAATAATTATGTAGAATAATGCGATATCCGGCCACCTTTGACATTTAAATCATTGAATAGACGAATATTCATTGAGAAAGGCAATAATTCAAATATGCTATTTATTATACTTATACACTGTTAATTTCAATACAATTTCTTCTTGTTTGACGATAGAAAAAAAAAAAAAATGTTGCACATTCATATTATTTTACTTAATATATGAATAAATGAAAAAAGTAAAATAATAATAATCAATAAATAAAGTCGATATTCATATAAAAAAAAATGCAATTATCTGACGATTATTCGATTAATTTGATTTAAAATGAATACATCTTATTATCTTATCTTATTATCTTATTATCTTTGATTTAATTCGCGACACTGCTAAATAAAATATTGTAAAAAAATGGCGAAAAATGGCGAAAAAAGCGAAAACTTCATAAATTTTTAATTATTTAATTTCTTAAATTTTTCGATAAAAATAAATTTTCGCAAAATAATTTCATATTTGTTTTCTCACAAAACGAATCGATTGATATATCATATATTGCATTTTGTTCGAAAACGAAAATTTTCTTAGAGATATATATATATCGATCCTTAATTCATATTACATATCTAATTCATAATTTCAATAAATTTTAGCCTAGATTTCGTCTTTATGTTTTCTTAAAGTCCTTTCTAAGACGTTCAACCATGTAATCCCATACATAGTACTTATTAAGAAGATTAAATACCACAATAAAATATTCTTGAAAAAATATGGCGTATAATTTTTTAATCGACAATATATACAAATCTAAAAAATATTTTTCAGCCAATTTAAATTTTATCAGTACTAAGAACGATGAATTCAATTGATTAGACTTTCAAAAATTATTTCGACGTATAATCATTAAATATGCAAATTTTGAGAATATTCAAGAAATGATTCTTTTCACATAGAGGGGAGAGACATTGTTATAAAAAACCTTTCTCAGAAGTCGAGTTTTCAATTATATATCTATTTTTCTTCCATTGATTTCGATTGGCTTTATTTATTTATTTTCAAGACATCCTTTTTTTTCTTCTAATATCATTTCTTCTTATAATATATATCAACTTTTTGATTGCACTGAAAAGAAATAAAAGTTGATAGAATTTAGAGGGATATTAATTTCAAAACGCGCACAAAAATGTCTTTCAACGTACGAGATCCGTTAAAGATGAATTACGCCGTAACGGAACCAGGAGAGGAAGTGGTGATCACAGGAATCTCTGGACGATTTCCAGAGAGCAGGAATATAATAGAGTTGAAGAACAATTTGATGAACAAGGTGGACCTCATCACGGACAATTCCTCAAGATGGGTACAAGGTAATCGAAATTTAATTTATACAAGAATTATGAGATGAGATCTTCGTTAAATTCGAACAGATCACGCGGAAATCCCGAAAAGTGGCGGGAAAGTGAGCGATTTAACCAAGTTCGACGCCATATTTTTCGGAGTCCATTACAAACAAGCTCATACCATGGACCCTATGTGCCGGATATTGATGGAACACGCTTACGAAGCTGTTATCGATGCAGGGATAAATCCTACCCTGTTCAAGGGTAGCAATACCGGGGTAGTTATAGGATCTTGCGTCAGCGAGTCGGAGAAGACTTGGTTCTACGAAAAGTTACAAGTAACTTTTTAGGAATACTTTTTTACTCGTCGCCTTTTCACAATATATTTTTAATTCTTTTAATATTTTCGTTCCATATATTATTCCAGGCGAACGGTTTAGGTATCACCGGATGCAGCAGAGCCATGCTGGCCAACAGGATATCATATTTCATGGATCTGCATGGCCCGTCTTACACGATTGACACAGCCTGCAGTTCGAGTATGTTCGCCTTGGATCAAGGTTACAGGTTGATTCGAAATGGATCGTGCGATGCAGTAATCGTAGGCGGCTCCAATCTCTGCCTTCATCCCTACGTATCTCTTCAATTCGCTCGTCTCGGTAAATGACAATAATTTTGCCAAATCGATTTGTCTTTTCTTTTTTTTTTATACATTTGATTGTTTCGATCGATCAAATAATGACGATGATCTCTACAAATGCATATCATTTTATCATTAAATGATAATTCGAATACATTTTACTGTGGCAATTGTAATATAATTATAATAAATATAATACAAAATCCTCTCTTTTTTTTTTTTTTTTTTAAAGAACATTTGATTATTTCAATCAATCGAATAACAATCACGTCTCTCTCTCTCAATCTTCGTGTTTTATCATTTTTTAAATGGCAATTCTTTTTTTATATCAACGATTAAACGTATTTAAAAAAAAAACGTATTAAAAAAACGTATTTAAAAAAAGGATCCTTCAGGATATATCATTTTTGATTTTTAAAATTCAGGAGTGTTATCTCCGGATTGTCGATGCAAAAGTTTCGACGCGAGAGCGAACGGTTACGGGCGCAGCGAGGCGATCAGCGTGATCCTCTTGCAAAAGGCGAAGAATGCGAAGAGAATCTACGCGGAACTCGTCTACACGAAGACCAATTGCGATGGATACAAGGAGCAGGGAATCACGTTCCCTGCCAGCGAGATACAGAAACAGCTTCTCACAAATTTCTACAAGGAGTGCAACATATCACCTAACAAATTGGCCTTCTTGGAGGCTCATGGTACCGGAACCTCAATCGGTGATCCCGAAGAGCTGAACGCTATCGATAAAGTTTTCTGCCAGAACAGAACCACTCCTCTTAGGATTGGCACCATCAAGTCGAATATAGGGCACAGCGAACCCGCCAGTGGTCTTTGCTCCATAGCCAAGGTACGAAAATGTTGAAATACTTTCCCTTTTTTTTTTCTCTCAAAATTTCTTTTGAATTTCTTCTGAAACAATTTGACGAGATATGAAGAGAAAGTTGTACAAGTTAAATATATAATTATTGATTATTTATGGAAAAGCGAGATATATATTTTGAATAGAAACAATGAGAAAAAGAACGAATTCTTTTTACCGATTATTGTTACCTTTAAGATAATCATCGCGATGGAAAGCGGTATAATCCCGCCGAACATAAACTTTATAAGTCCTATGAAGGGTGTGAAGTGCTTCGACGAGGGGAAAGTCGAAGTGATCACGGAGCCAACCCCATGGGAGGGTGGTTACGTAGGAATAAACTCCTTTGGTTTCGGTGGCGCCAATGCTCACGCGCTCTTGAAGTCCTACACGAAAGATAAAGTGAACAATGGAGCGCCTTCCGACGATTTGCCGAGATTGGTGATCGCATCTGGCCGGACCGAAGAGGCATTGGAAGTTCTCCTCGGTCATGTATGTATAATCGTCTATTTTATATAAATTCTAAAAGAAATTAATTAATGAATTTTTAAAAATTATTATATCAAGTTTATTTACCAACACCAATAAATGTTAATTTCTGGATTCATCAATACATTATTGTTTTAATATTGCATTTTGATCAATTATATATATTGTAAAAGATATTCAGGATGACTTTCTCGATTAATCCATATAAATGGTGCTTCATTTTATTTTTTAGTAATATATATTCATATTAGATGAAATATATTTTATTGTTCATATAAATTAAAAAATGAGAATCGATTTTGTAGGTCGAAAGTATACCAGTAGACGTGGAATACATCCGACTATTGTACAATATTTACTGTCAAAATATACCCGGTTACATGTTCAGAGGGTTCACCATAGTTGGATCTAAGATATCTGAGAAACCGTCGAGGGAGATTCAAGAATATTCAGACACGAAAAGACCGATTTGGTTTGTTTTCTCTGGGATGGGCTCGCAATGGGCTGGAATGGGTACGTAGTATTAGAATTGAAATTTCTAATATAAAAAATAATGTAAAAAAAATTAAAAATATAAAAATATAGAATAATAATTATAATATAATAATATAGATAAAATATATAGATTAAATATAATAATACAAACTTAGCGAATAATTTGTAAATTTGAATTTGAAATCTCCAAAGGCGAAGCATTGATGAGGTTCCCAATCTTCGCCAAGGCTATCCACAAATGTGATAAAGTGTTAAAGCCCCACGGTATCGATATCATCGACATAATCACTAATAAGGATAAAAAGATTTTTGATAATATTTTGAATTCGTTCGTTGGAATCGCTGCTATTCAGGTATGAAAATAATTCGAATATTTTCTTCTTGGAAACTGATATGCCTAATTACCAATCGTTTGTTGACAAGTTGACAATAAATTCGATGTTTGGTTCAGATCGGTCTCGTTGATTTATTAATAAGCGTGGGTATCAAGCCGGATAATATAATTGGCCATTCCGTCGGAGAACTTGGCTGCGCTTACGCGGACGGATGTTTCACGGCCGAACAAATGATACTCGCGGCCTATTCCAGAGGCTTAGCTTCCATCGAGACTAAAATGATCCAAGGATCGATGGCGGCGATTGGCCTCGGATACGAGGAGATTAAGAATATATGCCCGCCCGATATCGAAGTCGCTTGCCACAATGGTCCTGATAGCTGTACGATAAGTGGTCCAGCTCAATCCATGAAGGAATTTGTTGCCACCTTACAGGTTCTTTTTTTTTTTTTTTTACCACGAGTTCGAACGAGCTTTTCTGAAGCTTGATTTTCTAATCGTTTCAGGCCAAGAACATCTTTGCGAAAGAAGTGTCGTGCAGCAATATAGCTTATCACAGTCGTTACATCGCGGATGCGGGGCCGAAATTATTGTCATACCTGAAGAAAGTTATTCCCAATCCAAAAGCAAGAAGTTCCAAGTGGGTGAGCACTTCCGTGCCGCAAAGTCAGTGGCACACGGAAGCTGCCAAATATTCTTCCGCGGAATATCACACGAATAATTTGTTGAATTCGGTGTTGTTCGCTGAAACGGCGATTATGATCCCAAATGACGCCATAACCATTGAAATAGCGCCTCACGGTCTCCTCCAGGCAATTTTGAAAAGATCTTTGGATCAGAACGTGATAAATATTTCGTTGATTCAAAGAAATCACAAAGATAACGCGGAATACTTTTTGCAAGCGCTTGGAAAATTGTACAATATTGGTCTCCAATTACAACTCGCAAATATTTATCCTCACGTAGAGTTCCCTGTTAGCCGTGGCACCTCCATGATCTCTCCTTATATCAGGTGTGTAATGACAGGTGAATGCAATGTCAGTTAAGAATCGACGCTTTAATGGAACGAGAAATTGTTGAATTTCAGATGGGAACACTCCGAGGATTGGTACGTGGAAATCAACACTCAACGTCAAAAGATTACCAAAGCGGAACGAATAATCGATATTAACCTCAAAGACGAAAATTACGAGTACATAACGCATCACGTTATCGATGGAAGAAACTTAATCCCGGCCATGGGTTATTTGCTCATGGTTTGGGATATGTTTAGTTTAATGGAAGGGAAATTTTGCGATGATATGCCGGTTGTGTTTGAAAATATCAAGTTCGAACGTGCAACAAGCATTTCCTCAACCAATACCGTTTCGTTGAAAATTATAATTCAAAAAGGTACGATTCTTTCTCCATCGAGTTATCGACTGAAGATAATGAAAATTTAAAATTAAACCACCGTTTATTACCGACATATTATCGCTCGATATATTTTAAGGATCCGGAAGATTCGAGATAACAGAGGGATCTGCAGTAGTAGCAACAGGTACAATCCGCATGGAGTTGAATCCCAAACAAGAAATGATCGAAGAAAAGTTTCTCGCCAAGATCGAGGACGAAGAAGTTCTGACCAATAAAGATATATACACGGAGTTAAGACTTCGTGGTTACGAGTATGCCGGTCCATTCTGTGCATTGAAAAGCTGTTCTCTCAAAGCAACGAGAGGGCATATCGCTTGGATGAAGAATTGGGCCGTGTTTATGGATAACATGTTACAAATGAAGATATTAGGTTTTGATACTAAATCGTTGTATGTACCAACTGCGATTCGTAAGATGGTGATCGATACGAAGTTTCACAATACGATTATTCGACATCTTACCGAGGAGAACAATTGTACGTTGAAAATATTTTTTTCCAAATGTTTTCACAATTATTTTAAAGAACTATATTTCAAAGTATTTCTGGTTCAGACTTATCGATACTCTTTCATTATTAAAAATATAAATAAAATTCTTTTGCAACGAATTTCGCCATTGTCATAGACATACCTCTAACTTAATCACTTCTCCATTCGCCATTTTTCAAAAGGAAAGTTTATCATGCAATAACTCTGTTCTAGCTCATTTAATAAGAATAAGAGCGAAAATATATTTGAGAATAACTTCTCGAGAGTTGATTAATTTTTGCAAATGAAATTAGAGTTACTTTTTTGCGAAAAGATACTCTTCAAATTTTTATTATACCCTCAAAAAATATTCTAAACTCCCCAAAACTATTAATTATTTTAAAACACTCTTGAAATAATTTTTTACAGTGATCCCAGTCATGGTATACAACGATTACGACATCGTAATATCCGGCGGGATCGAGATTCGTGGAGTAAAGGCGAACGTTATTCAACGACGTAAACAAATGGACGTGCCTATCCTAGAAGAGTACAAATTCGTGGCGAACCGTGACAGAGCGCAGATATCGATAGAAGAGATGCTCATTTTGTCCACCCATCTCGCGTTGGAGTGTCACAGTATAAACAATCCAAAAATCCTCGAACTGCTACACCAGAACGACAAAGTATCCGCCGAGGAGATCTTCATTCCCATCCTCGTCAAGATGTTGAACAATATCGCGATGATTCGTCCAAGCTTGATTCTGGCCGCAGACCCGAAACAACGCGAGGTATTATCGCTCTCCGAGGATAACGTCTCCGTAATTGAGCCGAATAAATTACCGGAGGACGGCAGCGTTTTCATGGTAGCCGGCCACGACGTTATAACGAACAAGAGAATGGACATCTTGGAACAATTTTTGCTCGCGATAAGCAATCATGGTTTTATCCTGCTTCGAGAGAGCGACGTGAACGAGGATATTTTCTCAGCCCTTCAAATGTACAATCTGAACATCGTATTGGAGAAGAGTTGCAAAGACAAGATCTTGTTGCTTCTGAGGAAAGCTGTGGAGAAACCACCTCAAAAGATGGAAGTGGTGTACGTGAGGAACGACGAGTTCGGTTGGGTGGAGGAAGTGAAGGAAGTGATGAAGAAGGATAAACATACGAATAAATCGATCAGATTAATATTAGTCGCGGAAGGAGATCTCGAGAATGGTGTTCAAGGTCTGGTCAAGTGCTTGGTACAGGAGCCTAACGGCGAAATTGTGAGGACCGTGATAATCCAGGACGAAAATGCGCCCAAGTTCTCGTTGGAGGATCCATTCTATTCCAAACAGCTCGACATAGATATCGTTTACAACGTCTTGAGGCCAGGAAAAATTTGGGGGACGTATAGGCACCTGCCTTATCCGGAGCCGAAGCCAACTTTGATCCCTCACGCCTATGCCGATCTGAAGGTGTGTTCGAACATTCATTGTCTTAAGAAAAATATTCTTCTATTGAAGAATATTCCTTCCTTTTTCCTTTTTTTTAAATTATCGAATGCTTTCCAAATAGGTAAGAGGAGATCTGAATTCCCTCCAGTGGATAGAGGGCTCGATTCAACCAAACAAGAAGAACGTGGTCAAGGTGGTATACGCTTCTTTGAACTTCAGAGATGTGATGTTGGCCACTGGAAAATTGATGCCGGAAGCGATAATGAAATCCAGAATGGACAATTGTTTTATTGGTTTCGAATTCTGCGGGATCGATGCAAATGGGCAACGAGTGATGGGATTCGTGGAGAGCAAGTGAGAAAGAAATATGAAACAATTTAGAAATTAAAAAAATCTCTAGATTAACGATTAATTCAAATTAATTACAATTTTCAGGAGTATATCCAATCTAGTCACACCCCATCAATCAACCGTATGGCTTGTGCCAAAAGAATGGTCCCTGGAAGACGCTGCGACCGTTCCATCCGCTTACTTCACGGTTTTCTACGCCTTTTTCTACTTTGGAAAATTAAAAAAGGGCGAGAAGGTTTTGATCCACAGTGGAAGCGGGGCCGTCGGTCAAGCGGCCATCAACGTGGCCCTAGCCGAAAACTGCGAGGTGTTCACAACGGTGGGCACTGCCGAGAAACGAAAATTCATCAGGGAGACGTTTCCTAGCATAGACGACGATCACATTGGAAATTCTCGGGACACAAGTTTTGAGCAGATGGTGATGAGGCAGACGTGTGGGAAAGGGGTGGACATAGTTCTCAACTCTCTGGCTGAAGATAAACTCCAGGCGTCGGTTCGTTGCCTGGGTTACCGCGGTCGTTTCTTAGAAATTGGTAAATTCGACATGACTGTTAACAATCAACTGGGATTGGACATATTCTTGAAAGAAATTAGCTTCCATGCAGTGATACTCGATGCCATAATCTTTGGTTTTAATAAAGAAATACAGAAGGAAATATATCACTTTATGAATAAGCAATTGGCCGAAAGAAACATTAAACCTCTGGTGAGAAAATGCTTTGAAAAGAATCAATTGGAGGAGGCGTTTAGGTACATGGCAGCGGGCAAACATATTGGAAAGGTGAATTACTTCCGCTTATTGTTCCTTCTGATAATGACAATAATCTCGAAAATAAATTTGTTTGCAGATTCTGATTAAAATATCAGATGAGAACACTCCTGTAACCACACCGATTCTTGGTTATCCTCGTTTCAACGCTTTCGAGGATAGAACTTACTTAATCGTAGGCGGTTTAGGAGGATTAGGTCTAGAGTTTGCGGACTGGTTGATCTTTCATGGCGCAAAGAATCTAGTGTTGGTTTCTCGAAACGGAATCCAAACTGGTTATCAAAGAATGAAGGTAGAGATGTGGAAGTCATACGGTGTTAACGTTTCGATCATCTCTGGCGTGGATGCATCGAAATCAGAGGATTGCGAGTTTATACTGAGATCTGCAGAGAAGCAGGCGCCCGTGGACGGTATATTCAACCTGGCAGGTTTGTTGAAAGACGGTTTCATGGTGAATCAAACCGTGGAATCGTTCGAGAAAGTTATAAAACCCAAGGCCACGATCACCAAAAACCTGGACGTGCTTTCGAGAAAGATCTGCCCGAAACTTCGCCACTTTGTTGTATTTTCCTCCATCGCGTGCGGGAAAGGTAATATCGGTCAAACTAACTATGCGTTTGGAAATGGAATAATGGAGAGAATATGCGAGAAAAGAGTGGAGGAAGGCCTTCCCGGAATGGCTATTCAATGGGGCCTTATAAAAGACGTCGGTCTCGCTGCAAAAGTATTGAAGAACAAACAGGTAATCAGTGGGACCATACCTCAAAGCATACCGTCATTTTTAGAAGAATTGGAGAAATTTTTGTGTCATAGTAAACCAATCGTGTCTAGCTTAGTGATTGCAGATAAACAAGGTAACGTAAAAGAAGTTACAAATGTTCTTGAAGCAGTGATGAATATCATGAGTAAGTATAATTCCTCTCTTAATTTCTTTTTGATAAAATCATAATTTAATTTGCTTGCTTGGAATTTTTTTAAATTCTTTTGTAACGACACAGATATAAAGGACTTGAAGAGAGTGAGGCAGACTGCTTCCCTAGCTGAATTGGGTATGGATTCTATGATTGCCGTTGAGATAAAACAGACTCTAGAAAGAGACTTCGACATATTTCTAAGCGCACAAGAGATCAGAGTGTTGAACATAGCCAAACTTGTGGAAATGTCTGGGAAAAATATAAAAAATAAAGAACCAGTTAAATTGTTGAATATTGAGACAGAAAAATTGACCGGCATGAAATTGTTTATCAAAAGCTTGAACGTTTCAATATTACAAAATCAGTATTTCATAGAGCTTCCTACTAAATGTGGTGAAAAAAAGAACGAAATATTTTTCATATCAGGTCTCGAAGGCTCTCACATTACTTTTTCCTCGTTAATTCCAATGTTAAAAGTACCTGCCACTTGTTTGCAATTAGGAATACACGACGTTGCTAATAGCATAGAAGAAATGGCCGAATGTCTTTTGCCCGTATGTTTTAATAATTATATTAAAAAAAAAAAAGAAGAAGAGATTTCGGGATAAAAAAAAAATATAATTCGTTCCTCTTTCTCTTCTCTCAGCATGTTTTAGCAAGGAGCAAAGATCGTAGAGATTTCAACATAGTTGCATATTCATACGGATCGGTTATAGCCATGGAACTAGTTAGGAAATTAGAACCTCACATTCTAATAGGACATCTCACGTTAATTGACGGATCTCCCGAATACATGAAAGCTATAAAGTCACAATATTTTGCGGTATCTACGGAAAGCGAGTATCAAAATAAATTCCTCATCGAAATACTAAGCATCATTAAATCACCCACTATCGAAAAGGTGAATTGTATATTTCCACGATTCATCGCGAAAAATTCGATTAATTTATACTAATTGATTTTTTTTTCCAGTTCAAATTTGAATTAAAGAAGTGTAATAATTGGAACGAAAAGTTGGATGTATTAGTTAAACACTCGACCGAGAATATTTTTAAGATGTACTCGTCAGAAATTTTAAAAGCTATTGTATCGTTTATTTATAAACGACTTTCCGCGTTGGACAAATACGATCCTTTTTCCTTACCGCCTCTTAGAACATCTATTACGTTGTTGACACCAACGGTACCGGCTATAGAAGTAACGGATCCAACTTATGGATTACAAAAGGTTACATATATTTAGTTAATTAATATCAATAATTAATTCGTATGAGGATAATATAACGAAATTATTATTTTTATATAGTTAACTAATGGAACCGTGACAGTGCATAAAATAGAAGGAAATCACAATTCCATGTTGAATAATAAAAAAATCGCAGAAATTATTAATGGTGAACCTTTGGAGGATGAGGAGATGTTTAAGGAAAATTTAAAATTTTCCAAAGTCTAAATTAAAATCGTAGACGAGGACTAAGAAACTTTATCGTTAAAAAACTTATTAAATTAAAGAATATATCGTAAAAAAAGGTAATATAATATAATACAATAGCATGAGTATATATGTTCATTCTTTAACAATATATCTATTATTATCTATATATCACTTCTCAAATAAATAAATAAAGAATTAAATGTAATGTTATCATATTTTTATGCAAAATCATACAATTGGAAACATATCAGATATTGATATGTCAGATCATCCCCATATGACAAACAATGGATCATCATTCATGCAACAAATTGAATTATATATAATACAACCTTAACATCATAGAACCTTAAGATTACATTACATATACATATACATACTGTAGAAATAAAATTACAATACATTAGACATTGGATAACTTTCCGAAGTGATTTAAAGTATCCAGAAGTTATCTTATATTTATTGAGAAGGATTCTGTTTGACCATAAAATTTATCGTTATATTTATTTTCATTTTTAGTCTTCATGTAGAAAATTACAAAGAAAATTCTAAGTTTTGATCTATATCAGGATTAAATTTAAATTCCATTAATTTTTGATTCAGGCACTTCTAAGCAATTATCCAATATTTATTGTATTACGAGTAATTTTTTTTCTTCTTATTTTTAGTTGTTATTTTATTGTTTATTTTTTTTTTTTGATTTATATACAGGATGATGTTTTAGGATGGATAATACAAAAGAACAGAAGATAATTTTAATACGCAAAAATAGATTAAAAGTAAAGAAATAAAATTTTTTCATTCAAAATTTTGTTTTCAATTGGATATGGGATTGATTAATTTTCAATTGAATATATTATTAATATGTGTGAATATAACTAAAACTAATAGGATAGAATTAAAGATTGAATATATACATTTAAAGAGAATAAATAATTAAACTGCAGATAATTAAACCATATTCATTAAAATATATTTAAATGAATTTAGAAATACTGTGTGTTTGTTGATGATAGTTCTAAATCCATCTTAAATTATAAATCCTCAACGAATGATCAATATTAGATGATATCGGTTAATAATAATAATTAATAATAATTAATCAAATACTCATCAATACTATTTCGTTCAATTTTATCGAAAATTATTTTTAAATAAAAAAATTTTATTTTTATTCAATCGGAAGTTAGCTAAATTCATTTGTATTTTAAAAATTTCAAATTTGATTTACTTAAAAATGAAATTTTAAATAAAATATAAAATTTTTTAATAAAAAAATCATATTTTTTTTTTTTTTGACTTTTGCATATATAATCATTTTCTGTCCATTTGTATCACTCTATATATCGCGTAATCATCATCGTATTTTAATTTCTATTATAATAAAATGAAATGAAACATTATTAATAATAAAGGTACAATTATAATATACTATATTAACTCTCATTCAGAAACCGAGTCATTTTTGATTCATGTTTTCGATGATGTAAATGATATTTAATATCTACAAGTCAGATGGATCAAAAATGATCAAGATCGGCTATTTTTTAATCGGTGATTCGAGAATTAATAATAATTATAATAATACTGAGTTTCTAATAAACTCATAAATGTATATTTATTGAAGAAATTTTTTTTTTCTTATTTATTCATTTTTCTTCAATAAATTTACGCAAATAAATCATACGTAATATACAAAAGGAACTTGCTGATGTTATTTTGTTTACAATTTTATATTCTTGTAATTGATAAGTAAAATAATAATATAACTTAATTCATTAACTTATAGAATGAATATAATTTACTTACTTACTTTCACTTAATAAAAAGAATTGCCATCCATTTACTTTACTCAACCTTGTGTAAGCATGTTAGTATCAGATAAAAAATATAAGATATAAACTTTTTTTTTTTAATTTACATACACATTAAAATATAATATCGCATTCTTTCTTCTCTAACGATATATGAGAATGTAAAAACAATTTTTTAATTAATAAATTACCTTCATAATTCCATTGGTTCGAAACCTGACGAATTATTCGATAAAGTTTGATTTAAATCGGAAATAGCTTCGTTATTATTATTGTTATTATTGTTGTTATTGTTGTTGTTGTTATTATTATCATCAGAAATATTAGGAATTGGAGTGGGTGTATCCCTAGTCGGTAATATACGAAGATGTTTATTCGGAGGTTCCCATAGAACTAAAGCCATGGAGGGCCTCTCCCTGAAAGAGAAAAACTATCAAATTTTATCTTTTTTATTAAAAAAAATATACTGTAATAAAATAAATAAACTTTAAAGCAATATTTCAACATATATATAAACATATATATTTCATAAAAAAAATATATATATATTATTGTATAATATATTTAGACTTACAATTTGGATAATAAAGAATTTGGTAAAATAGGTTCTTTCTTGAGTCTTTTCAATTCTTCTGAAAGAATCAATCTGGGTCCAGATTTTAATTGATCTGTATTAGCTGCATCTATTTCTAACTCCATATTCAATTCTCTAGAAGGAACTGGTTGTGTATCAGCTGTTGAAGTTGATGGTACAGGCGAATGTTGTTGATAATTGGAACTAATATGCAAATCTTTGAAATGTGCAGCCATTTTTTCTTCTGTTATAAACTGTTTTGTTTGCCTCCTATAATATTCCATACTCACTAAATATTACATTAATAAAATAAAAATTTTTTTCTATTACATATTATTATTTAAATTGCTTACATATCTAACAGATCACAAGTTTCAAGTTTTCTCTTTTGATGAGGAACTGGTTCAAAACTTGGTCCACCAGTAAATCTTACTAATTCTGGTTGTTGGAGAGATGGCACACTCCATGGTATTGACATTGGAGGTACTTGTGGCATTTGCATCCATGTTCCTGGTTGTTGTGAAGTACTTTGTTGACCCATCATATGTTGAAATATGGATGGAGGGGTATGAAGATTTGCTCCTCCCATTGCATTCTGAACCGGAGTAGGAGAATAGATTTGATACTGCGTAGATAGTGCTGCCATGTTTTATAGTAAAGATCGACAAATAATTTCAAATATAATAATATAAATATGTTATATAATTGTTATATAAATATAACAATTTATTTTTAAAAAACTATAATATAACAATTCTTTCGATATTTGATTGCATTTTTTATAAAAATAACAATATTTATAATTGATAACTGTTTAAAGTATTTTTTTATGTAATCATATTAATAAAATTTTTATAAAATCACAAATACAAATAATATATTTTCAGAATATCTTATCGTAATTTTTTGTAATTTATTGTAATTTAAATCAATATATAAAACTTATAAATAATAAATTGCCTACTGTCATTTGGAATCACCAAAACTTGAAACAATATACTTGAATCTTCAAATGTGCGGTGTGATAAGTAATGTCTTTGAAGAATTTCACAAAAATATTTGTGTTGTGTAACATACGATTTTGGCACAAGTCTTGGAAAAAAAGATGTATAACAAATACGTTTCAAAACACTTCGTCGCACGATACGAATCCTTGAACTATTTGCGAGACGCTAACCTCTATTACCTACTTGTGGTAGCTCATTAAAGAATGTAAAGTATAACGATATGCAAATGCTCGCTAAATCGAACAAAAAAAATCTCAAATGTTAGACTGAGTAATAATATATTTATCTGTGACACTCGTTCTATAATATGCGATGCATTGTTCGAGAAAGATCGTGGAGAACTGTTTGTTTTTCTCTCACACAGACCACGATAGACCAAACAATTATATATAAGATTGACATCAACCAATAGTTTTTAATTAATAGTCCGCGTGATTTTATATTTGTTTCGTGAATGCGTGCAAACGTTATAAAAATCGTAAGCATACGCAAATCATAAGATCAACTGCATTGCGGAACAACAACATTCATTCGCTACTTTACTCAACTATATTCCCACAACCTTTAAACAACGAACACAACTATAGAAATGTTTGCACATGCGTATACGTATCGCGGCGAAACGCGATTCTAAATGTCTGGAATATTCCTATGCAAAAGAAATCACAAACATATTTAAATATAGCTTTCATAGTATATAATTATATATAATATATAATACGATATTGATATCATTAAAATATTTAAAATTATGAAAATTCATAATTTATAATATATGATATTTCCATAATTTTTTTTTAATAACTTAATATAGAATTATTAGGGACGTAGATTTTAATTAAACTTATGTAATAAACCTAGAATAAAAAAAAAATTTCATCAAAATATCAAGACATACAAATATATTTAATTTCTTAATATCACTTTAATATCACTCTAAAACATATTGCTATTTCAAAAAGTAACACTACAAGAACCCTAGAAACAACACTAAAATAGTCGATTTAAATCTAATATAAATAGAAATATAAATTATTTATAGTATTTTCTCTATAATGCATAATATAAGAAAAATTAAATATATTAGATATATGTAATATAAATATAAATATTAAAAATATATACATTTCACTTACGATGTAAATGTTGTATATGTATAAATAGAACAAGTAATATATATATATATATATATATATATATATATATATATATA
>NW_006264055.1:291081-291302 GCF_000469605.1 Apis dorsata
TAATAAAATAGCAGATTAAATTTTTGTATAAATACACAATCAATTTCGTATAAAAATATAATGCCATTCAATTCTAGTTTCATACGGTACTTGCATACATACGTAATATTTATACAAGTTCACATGTAGCACCATCTCTCGACTAAGAAAAACATCTTTTCAAAGGATAAAGAAAAAACTCTAAGGATAAAGAATATCAATTACGAATCAGCGCCATCTTT
>NW_006264056.1:0-779 GCF_000469605.1 Apis dorsata
TACAAAATCCAAAAAAAAAGGATCCAAAACTGATTAAAAGCTTATAGTTGTTACCAAGAAGAGTAAAAAATGTCCAATTAATAAAAATCCTGCAACCAATTCTTTCGATGTAAAATCCATTTTTATTCTTGATGAACATTCGATATCGTGAATGAATTTTTTTACAATATATTGAATATCGAACAAAAGGATTGATGAAAGAGAATATGAACAAAATTTTCAACAATTATTAACTAATATTAACAGAAATTAATATTATAAGGTTAATAATATTATAAAGATTTTTCGTACATTTTTCTGTATTTTGTTAAAATTTAATCACAATAATTTAATGTGAAGTTATTTTAATATGATATTGAAATGGAAACTAATTAAAAATTTAGTTCTAATTATTAAAAGTATATAATAATTAAAAAGCTTAAAAATATTAAAAATACAACAAAATTAACAACAATATATGATGTAATATATGATGTTGTTATTGATATTATAACTACAATCATAGATACCAAAAATATTATATAGAATATTATTTATATGTATATAATAAATTTCGCATGTCTTTTCTTTTATTTATTATATCTATATAATTTTTCAAATGTTATTTACTAAGTATTAATAAAAAAAAGCTTATTAATAATTAGTTTATTAAAATTAGCTTTCTATTAATAAAAAAAATATAAAAATGTAAAATGATGTTATATTCCAATGATTTCGATAACAAAAAAGTAAATAAATATATATATATTATATGTATATATATATATATATATATATAT
>NW_006264056.1:1238-6035 GCF_000469605.1 Apis dorsata
AAATTTTGAAATTAGTAATATCTAAGTAATTCAAAGCATTTGATTTGATATTTACGGATCATTTAATAGATAACGCATAGTAGTATGACAATAATGATAATAGCATTACAGAAGCTTTAAGACGAATTTTAATAAATAGTTTTAAATAATAAAGGATATATATTAGCAAATATGCACAATGTAGATGAGTTAAATTTAATTTAAAAGAGACTATCACATAAAATTTTTTATCGTAAAAGATTAGTAAAATTAGTAAAATCTCATTATAATAATATAAGTCACATTGCTCATACTCATTTGCATGAAATGTACCAGATATCATTAATTTTCTTTTAATCATCATAATTAAAAAATCCATACTTTTATATATCAATATGAATATAATTATAAAAATATTGAGGATGAACGCTAGAATAAAATGCTAGAATAAAATTTTTTCTGAATAATTTAAGAATATTTTTGTACTAAATTAGCGAAAAATAAAGAAAAAGAAAGAATAATAAAAAAGAATATTGGAACAGTTATAATGTGTAAATTATCAGGATATGATGATTACAACAATGACATAATGATTTGAATAGCTTTAGTGCAATAAAAACGATATTTTTGAAGAAGATATTATTTATATTAAGAATATAAATTTTATATAAGCTAATAATAAAAAATAATAAAAAAAAAATAATAAGGATATAATTTTTCACTATTTGAAGTTTTTGAAAGAGGTCTTCAGAATGATTTCAGGAAAAAGAATATATATAATTATTTAATGATTATGTGATTTTTTTAACTAAATAAAAAAATATAGAATTCTTAAATATTGAAACAAAATATTAATTTTGTTAATTGTCAGTTAAATAAATTAAATTTAATATAAAAAGAGAAGAAATTATTCCATTATTCAAAAATTCTCTTATTCCATCATTTATTTCCCGATTAATATAGATATAAGAAGCTTTTCTTTATTATTGTTAAGATGACAATGATAACCAATGATGAACACTTCATGCTTCTGAATATTATTAAATAAAAAACGATCCACTAATATGTGAAAAAATTGATATTGATTCCTGATTTCTTTCAATACTGAATCATAAATTTAGATGATTGTTGAGGATTCACTGTGACTTTGATTGCTAAGAATATAGATTTCCAATGTATTTGGATGGTTGTTAAGAAAACTTTATCGATTTACCATGCGCTTGAATGATTACTAAAAACATGATGTTGATTCATTTGTATGCTTGAGTAATTGCTAAAGATACGATATTAATTCACCGTGTATTTGAATGATTATTACAGTACTGATTCACTATGTGTTTAGATAGTTGTTAACGATATGTTGCTAATTCTCTGAACTTGAATAGTTCTTCTAAGAATACAATGCTAAACTTGAAAGATTGCTAAGAATATAGCTATATATATAGTGCTATATATAGTGTTGATTTATCACACTATCATATTTTTAGATAGATAATAAAGATATGGTACTAATTTACTGGATTTTTAAATTGATGACATTTAAACAAATTTACAAACTAATTGAATTGATTGATTCAATTGACTTTGAAATTGAATATAATTGAAATTCCAACAAAAATTCGTCATGCTTAATCTACTTTCCATTTGTTAAAATTATATTAATAAATAAAATTTTACATTTTTATTAAAATTAATTACTCAAAATTTTTTATATAAATAAAATAACAAACGTTTTCATTTGCATCATTAATATCAAAAATTGTAAACGTAACTTGAACATAAAATTTCAGTAATTTTTATAAATAGGAATCTTCTATTTAAATTCTAAAACATAAGTCTCAAAAATTCAACACGTACTATCCTTAATCCTGTATAAATAAAATTACGATACATCTATTGTTATTAAACAAAAAAAATCGCTTGGAAATAATATTAAATTTTTTTATAGTTCTCTTAAATAAAATATATATATACAAGCTAAATTAGATATTTAAATTCTCGAAAAATATTTTCATTTGCATCAAAAATTGCAAAGATGATATATATATATCTCGAATACAATATCAAATATAACATTTGTAAGTGGGAATTTTATATATAACTTTATAATAATAGATGTATTATGGAAACATAGATTCTAAAGCATAGATTTCAAGAATTCAATATTCTCGGGGAAAAAAACAAAGGAGGAACGTGCGTGAGTAAAAATAAGAGATGTTTAAATAGAAAAGAAAAATTCTATGGATCTAGATATTCAAGAAATGAATAATAAATCAACAAAGCATAAAAGCTATGATAGAAGTTTGCAGCGCTCTTCTCGACCAGTGGTTTCGAATCAAGTGCCAATGTTTCGTTCTTCTTGCCACGATTCCCTTAAACCTTTCTTTAAATTTTCATCCTTTGTCGTCCTCTATTCCATCGTTAATCTGCTCAGATTGTTCATCTCTTGCTCTCTTGCTACTTTCATTCGTTCTCTTTGGAACGTTTCAGTCGATCGATTTCGCCGTGGATACGCGCTGAGCGGAGTCAGAGTCCGGAACATAGAGCGAAAGAGATGTTCGAACCAGGCAAAAAAGAAAAATAAAAAAACAGGAACGAGAGAGAAAGAGATAAATAGGTAAAATGAGGAAGAAAGAAAGTCGAAGAGAGTCAAAGCAGTTGCAAGAGTGACAAGTTACAACGTTGAAGAGACGAAGATGCGAAGATAACCCGGGCAAGGGTTGAAAGAAAAAGAGACGAGAAGAAACAGAGATAAGCCAACTGGTGTACAGAGAAGGACGAACAAGTTGAAAAAAAAAAAGAACGCCGTCGCGGAAACGAGATAGCAAAATAAAAGGGTTGCGCGAGAGACGTGGGATTCGCGCGGCCGAACAGAAAGAGAGGATCCGAAAGAGAATTTAAAAGAGATAGAGAGGAAACACACGAGTGGATAAGAAAAAGTGAAACAGAAAAGAGGAAAGAGATGCAGACGCGTTGTGCCTAGTTTTCAACTATCCGGCTACGGAGGAAAGGACGCAGTTCGGTTACTCTCTTCCTGCATGTATTCCTCTCTCTTCCTCCTATTTGTTTCCTCCTATTTTTTCTCCTATTTGCTTCTTCTTTTTTCAACCTTTCTTTTTTATTTCTCTATTTTTCATTACTTCCTTTTTCTTATTGTTTTATCCGCAAGAAAACAAATTTTAGTTTCGAGGATAATGATTCTCTAAATGTTTCATCATCACTATCACCACTAATGCTACTACTACTGCTTTAAAATTAAAAACTATTATATTATATGACGCTACTTTCTCGTTATCATCGTAGAAATTATGTTTACTATTTTCTATTATCATTATCAACAATTAGCATATCACTAACTTACGAACATTCATCATTATTTCCAGCCTCGCCATCTCCAATGATGGCAACTATACAGCAATCAACAGCAATAGCAGTAACATCAGTAGTAACATTCGTTCAACCCCTCTCAACGTCGTTGCTGCGCGCCGCGGTGCTTTGAATGTAACTAATTAGTAACTACGTTCAGCGTGACGTAATAAAGCAGCAGACAGTTTCTAGCAGCGAGCTCGGCGTGCCATACGCTACCCTCGTTATCATTTCGAAATTTTCATCCTCTTGACTCGATCGTCTCTTTGCACCGACAACGAGCCCCGTCGCTTCTTATTTTTTTTTTCGATTCTATCTCTTTCACTCTTTGCTGTTCTTCTTCCCACTCTTTTATCGCTTATATATATCTCTTTCTCTCTTTCTCTTTATCTCTCTTTATCTCTCTCTCTTTCTCTTTCTATATATATATATATCTTTCTCTCTTTCTCGTCATCTTCAACGATTTCTTTTGGTCTAAAGCACGAGGAAAATATGTATCCAAGCTCGTCAAACCGAAACGTGTTCGTTTCCTTGAGAGAATTCCGCGGATATGAGGAAGAAGAATATAAAGTTGAAGGAGAGTAACGTTTCTGACGCGAGAATTAATCGTTCGTTCGGCAACAGGGTTCTTGTTTTGAGAAGGGCTGTTAGCTAGACTGGCGGAAGTTTTAATCGATGGGATCGAGTATTCGGTAAAATTAGGTCAACGTATCTCAAAAAAAAAAGAAAATTGCATAGGATGCGGATAATTGTCCAATAGATCGGATATTTCTTCGTTCGTTATTGTCGCTTTTAATATGAAGTTTGAATATGTTTTTTTAATAACATCAATATTTCTTTAATAAGATCATATGGCTATAAATTTTTATGCAAAATATAATTAATTTTATACAGACCGTGACCGAAATTTATATAAAAGTTTGAAAGAAACGAAAAAAATATAAATATAAATATAATATAATAATATAATATAATAATATAATATAATATAATAAATATAAATATGAAAAAAAAATACAAACTACATTAATCAGCTTCATTATTTGTTAACGAACTAATTAAAATTTCTTTGGTAAATTTGATAGATTTATTTTATGCAATCTTTCTTTATATAATCTACAATTTTGAAGAATCTTCTAGTTGATAATATTTAAACATATATCTTTTTTTAAGTATAATCCTATAAATATTTTATTATTATTATTATTATTATTATTACTACTACTATTACTACTACTATTGTTATTGTTATTGTTATTGCTATTGTTATTGCTATTGTTATTGTTATCGTTATTGCTATTGCTATTGCTATTGCTATTGCTATTGCTATTGCTATTGTTATTTATTAGATTAAAAATAAATTTTTTTATGTTACTAATATATATTTATATTTGTTAAGTGATAGAAAGACAATATATAATAAAATAAGAAAATATTATTAAAAATAATAAA
>NW_006264056.1:6383-11150 GCF_000469605.1 Apis dorsata
AGAAAAATGTACATATCAATATGATATATTTGAAATGAAAAATAAGTTGTTAAATTCAAAAATAAATCTACAATTTTTCATAAAAAAAGATAGACGTCACTTAATATCATATATATAAATATTTTTGAAATATTTAAGAGAATAAAAACATATATTTCATTTCAATACCAACTAAAATTTAAGATTGGAAGAATTTGATAATGTATTAATTTTAAAGTACTTTGAATAAGGAATAAACTTATAATTTTTCTTTTTAGTCTTAATTATTACTTATTTATTATAATTATTGATTGACGAATTATTATGATATATAATTGTTATATATATAAAACAAAGTCCTATCTTTTAAATATTTAAATTATTAAAATATTTAAAATATTTAAATTATTTCAAAATATTTTTAGTTAATAATTTATAATTTTTATTTTTAATTATTAAATAAATATTTTACAGACATTTATAAAAGTGATTCTTTTAATCATTCCGCGATCATTCCGAAATATTTTGCTAATTTTTAAATTTTCTTTACTTTATGTGAAAGAAAATCAATGGAGAAGATATTAAAATAAGGTATTTACAAAAGAGTTACAAAAAAGTTTGAAAAAATATTAAAAATCAAATTAGTTAAAATTTTAAATAAAATTGTTTTAAATAATTATTTTATTTAAAATACTTAAATAATATTCGTATTTCAAATTATCCATTCGTCATATAACATTCGGCTGTTTAATATTACAGTTATTACATGCTTTGAATTATTGAAGTAATTTTATTTTTAATTTCAATTATTAAAATTTTAGTCATTTCTGCTAGAAATTTTTGTATTATATATTATATATTATATATATTATATAATATATTATATATATTGCTTCCTTTAAATAGTTCACTATTAAAAAATCATTAAAAAATCATTAGATTAAAAAACGATTATATTTTTTTTAAACTATTGCGACATTTTTCTTTCAATATATATTTCAAATAATCATATTAAATTTGTCAAAAATAAAATTTTGTTTTGCTTTAATAAATCTTGACTAAATTATGTTTTAAAATATAAGTTTTTCCGATTAGTTAATAAAATTATTAATGATCTACAAAAATGTAGCAGAATATAGTTATATTAAAATTCTTCAAATATATGCTAAAATATAATAAATAAATATAATATAATGCAAAAAAGAATAAGAATAATATATACAAAAAACAATAAGAATAATATATACAAAGAATAATATAATGCAAAAAAAATATTGCATAAAAGAACACAATATATTATACGTATAATGAAATTCTCCAAATTTAATAATGGTTGTGAATAGTGCCTGGCACTAATTTGACTCAAATAAAAAAAGCACTATGTAAATATGATAAAAAAAAAGAGAAATATAAATTTTGATTGATGCAAAATAATATTTTGCATTCCGAAAGTAAGAAAAAATATGAATTTTTAGAATTTATATAGCGTTATAAAATTTATAAGTATTATAAATTATTAAAATTATATATATTATAAAGTGATAAAAAAATTCATCCCTTTGAATGCAGATTTCTTCAAATGCCGAACATTAAGATTCACTGAGGTTACTAAAACTGATAAACTTTCTACTTAGAAGGTGGCTCGGTGTTTTACTAAAGTATTTATTCATTGATGTGATTGATCTTTGTTTCGAACAGGGGAATCCGCGGTAAAACTGATTTGGTCGCTTGGTAACTGAGGCTGGAACTTACCTTACTCGCACTAAATGATTCGGTGTACACATATATCCACTCGAAAAGTGCACTCTCAGCACTTAGCCGCGATAGTAGATAGTTGGCGTCGAAATTCATCGAGTCGATTTAGCGACTTCTCGGGAGCTGCTGTTGCATTATCGTAATGAATTATTACCAAAATATGTAGCTAAGATAAATCATATAGGATGCAAAGTTCTAAGGTTAATAAACAGAACTCATTGATAGTAATAGGGACAATGTTGTATGGTGTTATGAATGATTTAGGTCAACTAAAATTAAATATCTTAAAACTTCGAAATTTCTATCGATAATAGTTTCCCAATTTCTTAGTCATATACTATTATTTTTTGAAAATTTATTGTTAATTTAAATTAATTTTATTTAATATTATAAATACTTCTTGAATTAAATCACATTGATGATTTTAATTTCTATTAATTATAATTATTATGAATAATATTGAGAATATTTATAGAAATTGAACACAATTAAAAAATGAAAAAAAATCTTTATTATTATTATCATTTTTCATAAGAATCTATTTTATTTTTTTAAATATTGTAATATTGGATATTTTGTGTTTTTTATATATATCATATGTTTATTTCGTACATTTTCGTGAATTTAAATTTTTTATAAAATTCACTACTTATTATTTTATATCAAATGATCTCCTTTGTCTAAATTTTTCAATATCATTAAACGTTTCTAAAATATTTGAATCGATTTAAGCATATATTATATTTTTATTATTATATATTTTTTGTTTAAAATATGTAGAATTTTTTTATTATGTAATATAAAAATAATAATAGAATTTGTTATTTATCTTTTTATTACTCTAAGAAACAATATTACTAATCAAAGCATTAATTTTAAATAATGCTTCTAATTCTTAACGATATATTGAATATTCTTATTGAATGATTTATTGTTGTAATATATTATACAATTATCTTATCTATTTTATCTTTAAAATTGATAATTTCAATTCCAACAGTTTCATAAATATATCAAAATATTAAATTTGATTATTTTAAATTCGTTTATTCGATAAAAGAACTTTTCGCTATATTTATCGCAAATCGCGAACGATCAAAGGGATAAAAAATGCCATGAATTTTCCTAGATGTCGGCTGAATCCAAGAAACGGAGCACTAGACGATGAAATCGGGAAGCGGTCGTCTCTCTAATTAAAATCCGCCGCGATCCGCTTAGCCTGTCTGTCCGTGAATGACTATCTATCTCGAGGGATTAACAACGATCTCGCGATTACATAGAGGCCAAGTCACCTGTCTTACAATTAAAACTACGAAACACGAATAGTTTGATTCATATTTTTACAATTGCATTTTTTACGCAACTTTCTAATGGTTGGTTTCCTTCGTACAGTAAACGATAAATATTAATAATGAAAATATGAGTAAATAATATGAGTAAATAATGTTATTTAATTTATTATATAGTATATTTATCATTTTATCATTTTATCATTATCAATTTATTATATAGTATAAAATATTAATGTTTAGAAAAGTAAATAAAAAAATATAAATTTTTGTTTTTACAATAATCATGTATACACTATAGATACATTTTTATTCAGAACATGAATTTAAAAAAAATTAGAATTTTAATATTAAGTTGAAATTGGAGTTTACATAGGATATATTAGAAAATTTGATTACATTTTTGTAATAGATAATTGTATGATAGATAAATCATTTTAAGATATATAATCAATCAAAAATTTTTATATCTTATAATTTCTAATATCCTCTATAATTTTTATGATTGTAAGAAAATTTTGTGAAAAATTTAATTTTAATAAAAATTTATACATATAGAATATAAAAAATTGTATATGGAGCAATTTATTTTTAGATAGAAAATTTTTTTGAATGCGTAATATTAATCTTCTAATTCTTATTATTATTATTATTATTATTTTTTATTTTTTAATTCGTGTATCACGCCTGTGAATATTTTTTTAGAAATATGATACTAAAAATAAATATTTAAAAATTTTTTAACTTTAAAAATTTGCTTTATTTTGTACCACTATAAATTATTATTAAAACAAAAGTATATATAAAACAATAAAAATTAATCTTGATTCTGAAAATCAGAATAAAATGAATGAATAGAATTATTTCATTTATCTTTAGTTTAAAATATATGTTCGAGTATTACAAGTATTACACTTGTTCGATATGATTTTCTTGCACATTTTTTCATTTTTTTTTTTTTTTGTATCATTTTTTATCATATTCAGTGTTCACTCTATGGTTAATTCAAAAATATTAAAATAATACTACTGTGATTTTAAATCAATTTAATGTTACAATTTGAGAATGAATGTTTGTAAACAAGAATTACAAGGATACGAGTTACAATGAATGTTTATGTGATAGATTGTTTTTTAACCATTCCTTTGAAAGAAATGCAACAAAAACACTGAACATGCTCAAAATAATAATTATTATCACATCGTTTGAGATTTTGTTTAATTTTGAGAAGCTTAAAAAATCATCATATTATAAATTCATGAATTCGTCTTTTCATTGATAATAATTTTAGAGATATAAAAATATATATTGACATAAATTTCATCATAAAAAAATAGAAAAATCAAATTACATCCATTTAATACATCTTTTAAAATGTTATATAATTATCTATGTTTATATAATTATCTAATAATTAATTTATGTTTATATATATATATATAAATCGTATGAATTTTTGCATCTTTTTTCAAAACTGAACCAAATTTTGCAAATATGAAAAAAAATGTGCATAATAAAATTATGTATTTTCTTATGTTTTTTTTTAAATAATAGTTAAACTTAAATAATTAAAATTAAGTTAAAATAAAATAATTATTAATTAATATCAAACTTATTATTATAATTAAAAAATCAAAAAAAAAATTAAAAATTGTTAAAAATTAATTGATCCTATAATTTTCTCTACAGAATATTGAAATTATATCTCTCTGTATCTATATTAATTTGTCTCTTCAATATATTA
>NW_006264056.1:11269-12207 GCF_000469605.1 Apis dorsata
TTCAAAAAACTTTTTTTTTTATTTAAATTGTTTTTTTTTTATTTCATTTTCATTTTTAATGTTATGTTTTTAAATATTATAATTTTTAGATCAAACAAAATATATCTAAATAACTAAAATTAGAGCAAGATTGATTTCGTGCAACGAATATCCCTGATTATTTCTCCCAAGCGAACTAATTGCAAGAAGTTAAGAAACTATTCCGGGTCTCTTAAGCGTTTCAAGCATGCGGTCCAATTGTTGGACAAAGTCAACTTCCTCAGCGAGAGACGGTAATGCAGTTACCGGATTCTTGAACACTTTTCCACGAGATTCATAAGTTTCTCTCGTGTAAAGAAATATTCCCTCTTCAGGGTATACTTAGAATAGACGTGCCTCTCGTTCAGCTCATCTTCAATCTTTTTTAAATCTCCGCTTTTCTACATCTCCTTGTTTTATTCATCTCACGATTCCAATATAATCTATAACTTGATTATTTAATTGAATGATAATTTAATTATATTTCAATAATTATTTAATTGATCAATTATATTATAATATTGTGATTAATCATTTTCTATTTAATCCACAAATATTTGTCAAAATTTGCAATCTATTAATATAATGGAGCGTCAAAGCTTGTTTAATAATATGTAATAATGTAACATATTGCAATATAATTAATATAATATCATAAATAGTGGTATGTATGGAATATTTGTTTAAAGTTTAAATTGACCGTGCCAATGAAATTTATTAAATTTATATTATTGCTACAAATTAGTTTGAAGAATCTAACGGATAATACTTTAAATTTAATTTTTTAGTGAATATAAATTTCAATTGTAGCGAATTATCACAATATTATAATATATAATAAATAATAATATATAATATATAATAAATAATAATATATAATATATAATAAATAATAAATAATAATATATAATATATAATAA
>NW_006264057.1:0-278 GCF_000469605.1 Apis dorsata
TTGCATTACAAAAAAAGAAATCGTGCTGTACGAGAATTTTCTTTGTATTAAATATATATATATATGTGTGAAAATTTTTCGTTATTTTAATATCTATTAAAATAACGAAATATATTTTAATCCATTCTTTAAAAATATCCGATATTTTCATAAACATCTTACATGTATAGAATATGTTTATTCTAAATGCTTATAGATAAATATAATTTCTATAAGTATTGAACAAAAAAAAAAGAAACTTTTTAAGTGAAAATTATATGATATTAAAAAAGATATTT
>NW_006264057.1:920-2117 GCF_000469605.1 Apis dorsata
TTTAGAGCTATTATAATATATATAAATCTGACTAATGTGAAATTTTCTTACGATTAAGACTGAATAGTGTCAGAGATAATTAATAATTCAACAATGGTTTATAAAAATTATTATATTTAACTATTTTAAATGTTTTAATATTAGTCATAAAAACATGCACTAAAAATTGTAGAATTTCAATTTTAAAAATTTAATTATGATTTTCATCAGATTTTCCAATATAATTTCATAGTTAAATAATTATAATCATGATATGTTAAGAACAAGATTTGTGAAGCGATCGGATAACCTGGTCTGTTTTTTCAATAGTTCGAGTACTATCAATAGCTTGATAATAATTTATGAGCGGGTATGGTTTTTCTAACGTTTTCCAGATCTCTAATTTAAACAAAGGAGTCACAGCAACGGCCACATCACGAGTCATTTGTACGCCATGGCGATGGGAGCGAATGCGAAGGTCCTGACCCCCACGCGCTACGACGTGATCCCGCAAAGTCCCATCCTTCGAGGCTGCCCTTCAGCGTGATCATTCATCCCTCCTCTCTATGCGCATTTTTCTAAAAGGCAAGGATTGGAGGAAAAACTAAAACAGTCTCGTAATAAAGTTAATATAGAAATAGGAACGACACAGATAGAATTCGATGACGATACAGTGTAATCAAAATACAATTAGAATCAATACAGTTAGCCACAAAGAGTCAAAATATCATCATTCGTTCACTACGAGCTCATAATATAATATAATCCTATGATAGTGAGTAGTCCTTCGAGCAGTAACATTAGTTTAGCTACCCCATATGTGCAATATTTAAAATCGTTCACCATTTTTCGACTTTAATAATATGTTTCCCTCAATACTATATATATATATAGTATATATAATATAATTTTCATTTTAAATATTTTATCAGCATTTTTGATTCAGAAATATAAATATATACATATAATACATATATAAAACGTACATACCGTATATTTTAGTTTAGTTTACATACAACGTATATAATTTCTTTCCTTTTCTTTTATTCGATTAAATGAATTCTGATAATAGTATAAAATTCAATATGAAAATATATGAAATTAATAGCGTTTATATATTAATAATAACAAATCAATGTAAACATATAATTCTATCTATAAATAATATGATAAAAATATAATTGAAAAATTAAAAAATAATATAAATGCTACAAAATT
>NW_006264057.1:2138-3273 GCF_000469605.1 Apis dorsata
GAATATATTGAACGTTAAAAAATCATAAATATAAAAAACAAAAGTATGATAGTTATAATTGAAAATTATGTATATATCCCAGATCTTACAAAATCTTAAAAAATTCAAAAAATAATAGTAAACTTTACCGTATTTGAATAGTTTCAATAAAAAAATAAAGACAATCTAAATTATTATTATATATTTTATATTATATATTTTATATTATATTATTATATTATTATAATGATATATGAAAAAGCTATGAAATTGAATAAAAAATTAATAAAAAAATGCGGATTTTAAAATAAATGATTAATAAATAAAAGCACATCATGAAATTATATAGATAATTAGATATTTGTGAAAAAAGTTTTCAGCAGATAATAGAAAGATTTAGAACTGATTTTAACAAATTTTTAACAGAAAAAGAATATGAATTAACAAATACATAAGATTAACGAAATTGAACGTTACAAAATTATTTTGAAAAGCATTATTATAAAAAGAAAAAAAATATTTTCTTGAAAAATCAGCATTTGTTCTCAAAGTTCTCGTAAAATTAGCAAATATCGCATTATTGTATTTTTTTATGTATTCTCTTATATCATTGAAAAAATTAAAAATTTTCGATATTTTAAAAATATCAATATGACTTTCTAATTTTATATAAGAATATAGAAATGTTATGTCGTTTTACATGTGATATTGTGAATAAAAAAGATAATTTTATAAAAATAATTTTAATTCTACCTAATTTCGCTCATATAATCATTAAAAGTTGTTGAATTAATATAAAAGAAATGTTTAGAAAATATTTTCACAAATATTTTATTTTTGATTTAATTTTTTATTTTTTATTATCATATATTTTATTATTTTGTTTCTCTTATTTACTTATAATTTTTAAATAATATTTAAATGTTTTAAATGTTTTCATAATGTTACAATTATTTATATTCATCCCATAGAACTCTTATGATTTCATAGTATCAATAGTAATTCTTTTGATATACAATAAAAATAAAAACAATTTTTCTTTTTTATATTGTTGCATTTTCTCAATGATATATTCTTATATGATTACTTTCTCAAAATCTTTTATATTGTTTTTATTTTTTCAATATTTTTTTTCAAAGTTCATCATTACTTAATA
>NW_006264058.1:0-11992 GCF_000469605.1 Apis dorsata
AAATTATATATTTTTTATTTTATAATTATATTTATTTTTTGTCTTATTTTTTAGTTAAAAGTTTCTCTAAAATTAATTAATTAAAGATATAAATATAACTTTTAAATTTAGGTAATAAAAATTAGAGAAAATAAGAGAAAAAAAATAATTTGAAATTAGTTAGATTTAGAAAAATAAATCCCTCCGTCTGGTAAAGTTGCCTGTCCGTTGCTTCTATGTTTTCCGTTATTGTCCTTTGGAAGCTACGCCAATTGGAAATAAATACTGAATAATTTTATTTTATAATATATCAATTTAATTTAAAAATTATGGTTTAATTTTAAATTATATTCATTCAAAGTATATCATTTTCTATAAAATGTTAATATTAAAATATCAATAATTTTCATTAAGTATATTAATTTGTAATCAATTTTTTTTTATTATGTTTGTGTGTTACTTCTTATATAATATTTTACATTTCATCTAATTGGTGTCGTTTTTCTGTGTATTCATTTATGTCCCATGGCAGAACACCCTAACTTGAAACATATAGCAAACCGATGGCTAATACTAAATTTTGTTATAAGCTTTTTGGTTAAGGTCAGTATTTAATTACGGTGTTGTAATTAAAAAAAATTAATATCTTTGGCTTCACTAATCATATTATGTGGTAAAATTCATGATTTATAATAATATACATATATATATATATATATATAATAATTGATTAACAAAAGTTAATTTAATTGAAATTTTAATATCAATTCTTAATATATATGATTATAAATATTTCTATTTTTTATTTTAATTATAATTTTTTAATTATAATTAATTTAATTAAACTATTCGAATTTAAATAATTAAATATTATTTTTATTATTATAAACTTTAATAAAAAATTGTTTATAATATAGTATAAACAAGATTGAAAAAGTTTTATATATGATATAATCGTAAAAATTATTTGTATTTATTTATTTTTATACTTTCAAAATAATAGTGACAATAATATAAGATTTTAAATTAATGAAACTTATATGTTTTAAGTAAATATTTTTAAACGTAAAAGGGTGTTATTGTCAAGAAACGATTGTATAATAATCTCGGAGGATGCAGCGCGAGCTCTCACGCCTCATGTTCCAATAACACACGCTTACCATTTGTCTCCGATGTGTGCGCGCTAATAAACGCGCGATATCGTTGTATGCACGACAATAGTAATGGGATCACATTTTATTTGTTCTTTTTTTTATAAAATAAACAAATTTTATTTCATTGATATATTATATTATATTAGAAGATAATTATGAATTGAGGAAGATTTGTTTTTGTAATAAAGTATTATTTTAAGGTTATTTTAAGGTTAAAGTTATAAAAAAATTTTGAACTATATTATTTATCAAAATTTAAAATTTAATTAAAATTATAATTAAGATATCAAATTATATTATTAAGATTTCAAATTATATTTATTTAATTAAAAGTTTATATATCTAATAAATAGAGAACGATATAAATATGTAATAATAATATCAAGATGCTATTCAGATTCAATAAAATATTTTTGTCTTTCTAGAGAGATTTTTATGAATATTTATCTAATCAAAATATAAGGAATTATAAAGAAAAAAAATGTTTTCAAATTATATTATATAAAAGATTATATGTATAATAATTTAGTTTATTTGAAATTTTAAAAATAATCCCATTGCTAAATTCGGTAGAGCATATAATAGTCGTGCGGCTAGGGTTTCTTAGCTGGTTGTTGCTGTCCGGTGGTGGCTGGCAAATCGGAGACCCCACCCATAAATCCATTCAATAAAACAAAACAAGAGAATTAATTCCCTTCTCCGTGCTGCCTCTACCGGGTTAGAGCAAGTTGTGTGTGTGTTGCAGCTGACCTACGCAAACTGCACTCGCTGGACCCACGCCCCTGTCCTGTCTGCAACCGCATGTACAGTAACTTGTCGAACCTGCGTCAGCACATGCGCCTGATCCACAACCCTCAGAGTGTCACATGCCCCCTCTGTAACAAGCCATTCAAGACCAAGCTCTACCTGAAGCGCCACCTGGTCAGTTTCCATGAGCTCAGCGTGGCAGACAGGCATCGCCAGGAAGAAATCTACCAACAACAACAACCTAAAGCGCAACAACAAGCTGGAGCGCAAACTCATCTACAAATCCAGGCACAACAAACAGATGTTAAACCTTTCCCTGTGCCTAGAGTTTCTATGGAAGAGGGTACAGCTACAGTAACTCTGGAAAACAAATCAAGAGTATTCCAAGATGGTGCTTATGAGGTCAATCAGACCAATGCCGAATCAAAGCACTTTCAGAGCAGTATCATGCAATTTGATACTGCATACCACTAATGCGCCTTAGTTTCTTCGGCCCATTTGTGATAGTTTTTTGGTTGAGTAGGCTTAAAGCCAGTATTTCCTGGCAACGATAATCTCCAGATGGAGTTTAATATAGTCTTTCGAAAGAAGACCAAGGTGCAGTGAAAAGATTAAGAGTTTGTGCTGTGATACGAAGAGCAATTTATAATAATCGAGAATTTTATAGAATTTTTCACATTGAAAATTTTTCATAATACTAACTATTTTTTAAGAGTTTTTTCAAATTTAGGAATTGTTTATTTCTATTTCTAATAAGCATTGAAAATAAGCATATTTTTGCTTTAATTTATTTTACACAAAAATTTAATTCAAAAGTTGTAAATATTATGTTTATTCAAAGTAGATATAGTATAATAATAGATAATCAAGTCTTTAGAGTAGAATGTAAAAGAATATAATTTAAGCAATTTTAATAGATAGAATGAAATTTATTATTAAAAGATGATAAAGTTTTTTTTAAATTTGAACTGTTCTTATTATTTGTATTATTATTACATTTATAACATTATCTTATTTCTTATTATTTATAGTTGTATTTAGATATACGAAGATAATAGATTAGAAAGTGCAGCTATTATTTTGTACATAATGATAATGTGCAATGAGTATTTTTTAAATAGTATATCAATAAATTAATATGTAATATTTATATTACATATAAAATAATTGCGACAGTATTAAAAGATATAAAATTTTTATGTTTTGAATAATATTTATATTTATCAAAATATAAATATTATTTTTAAAGAATATATGCATTTAAAATATACGTTATAATATATTTATAGTATTTTTATGGTTTAAATGTTAACGTAAAAATTTCGTTAACGTAATTTGACTCAACAATTAAAATTTTATTTTGGGAAAAATTGATATTCTACATATAAGAGCTGCATTCCTAGTTTGTTCAGTAGTTCCTAATATCTTTTTATAATTTTACATTTCAATTTTCGTTATAAAACGAAACACGGAAAGACTTTTTTTGGTTAAGAATAACAACATATGTAATTAATATTAATAATATCATTATATTAATGATATTATTAATAATAAATGAATATTAAGGTTAATATTTAGTGATTAAAGTAAAAATTTATAAGCAAAATATGTAAATTTTACTCTAAAGACTTTTAACGAAGCGATGCTAAGATTATTTTTGTGCTCGTGTCTTCATAGCACAATTTACTCGATAAAATAATCTTTTCACAGTGACTTAAAATAACTAATGAAACAATAGTCCTTAAAGGACATAACTCGCAAAAGGTGCCGTGCCTATTCGTCGTAAGGTAAAGCGAGAATTATTCCTTAAACAAAAGAAGAAACAAGAGAGAAATTACAAATAATCGCCGCAAGTGGAACAGCCATCCCACCTCGTACTGATTATTCCGCGAGCCAGGATAACTTGTTGTTTTATTTGATGCTATACAGTGTTATACAGACTACAGATATTTACAACGATATTATATTCTTACAGAGGATTATATTTACTTTATTGATTGCGTCACACGACTGGGTGACACGCACAGAAACTCCCAGGATGACGTACGAACATATTATAATATATTTTTCACCGCGTAGCAGTTTAACGGTGCAATAGACAGCCAACCGATTTTACAGCTCAAGCAGATTTACAGAGGATTTATTATTGACAGTTATCGATGGGAAACCACCGTGATGCAGCAGATTGAATTTAATATATTATAAGAGGCCTGTGTCCGAGATGGCTTTTTCTTGCAAATTTTTTTTATAATACGCTCTAACGTGATATTATAGAGCTAAATTTATCACTTTTCTCTATATTTTTTTTATGAAAAATAATTAATTTTTCAATTTCTTTTTCTCTTTATACGTAATTTTTTCTAATCAAGAAATATTTGATTTCATATTAAATTACGATAATTATTAATTTATTAAATGACAGTATTATTCTATTTTTTTAATTTTATTTTAACGAGTATATATATTTGAAACTTTAAAATATTATATTCTCGTAAAATATCATTAATAATTTATTATTTTATAAATATAATTATAATTTTTTTTTCTTTTACAATTTTTGAAAAGTAAATTTAATTTTTCCTTCTTTTATCAATGTTTTAGCATATAACGATGTTTTATAATTACAACAGTTTTTAAGGTATATTTTTAATAAATTTATATTTTATTTTTTATCGCATTAAGTAATTTTTCTTTTAAACATAACTTTTTAAAATACGAACATGTTTCTACTTTTCACATTATTATTTTAAGTTATCGATTACAATAAAAGCTACATATATATATATATATAATATATATATAACTGCACCTATATAATTTAATTTTATCAGTATCTCAAAATACATATAATCGTGATAATATATAAAAAATATTTTATATTTTACTTCGTAGTCACTCGATATTAATTTTTTTTTTTTCAAAACTTACATTTCGTACTTGAATCTTTTTAAAGAGAAAAGAGAAAAGACAAAGAACCATCTCGGACACCGCCGAACTCCATAGCCATAGTACCACACAGTACAACTCAGGATCTTTTATATTATATTTTACAGATGACAATAGTTCCGTGACCGCGATGTCCTCGACAAATTTTTCGCTATGTATTTTACATCAGAGTCTAAAATTTTCAATAATTTGATAATTATTCACATTTTCGTTTCGAAAAAAAATTTTAATTTCATTTATTATTCAACTTTTTCTTCTATCCTTCGATTCATTCAAATATTTTTTTTTTTTTATAATGAATAATTTCAATAATCAAATGATCGTTTCTTCTTCTTTTTTTCTACTTATATTTCCCTTTATGAAATTCAAAAAATTTTACTATCTTCTATTACTTATATATTTTTCTTTCGTTCAATTTCGTTGAATAATTGTAAAATTATTGGAAATTTAACTCATAGACTCCGAGTTGAAAGAAAGTCGAAATATTTCTCGAGTTGATCGCGCCATTCACACAGGCTCCTTACCTCACGATTTACAATCAAATCACAGATGCAGCTATATATTATTATAATAAGTATATTTACATACCGTTTTACAATAGTGCCGGATCGCAACGACTGCGACGAATCAAATTTTTGAAAAAAAAAAAAAAAAAAAAAAACGCCAGACTCATTAACCACAATTAAAGAGATGGAAAAAAAAAAAAGAAAAGAAACAAACAAACAAACAAACAAACAAACAAACAATTGATTCTAATTTTTTTTTCATCTCGTATGTGGACGGGGTTTTTCTTTTTCTTATTGTTACGCACTTTTTCCGAAGGTTTTTCTATTCGTTTTTTAACGCGTGGAATAGAGAGCTTCGTGCCCAGCGCATAGTTTATAACTGACTCTAAGATTAGAATATAAATGTTGCATATCATGTTATTAAGATTGTTGTACAGACAGCCTGTTGCAAACCTCGGTCTATGGTTCCTCTCTTAATACTATTTCTTTCTTTTCTTATTCTTTCTAATCCTCGATTAATTTTTTTTTTTTTAACAAAATTTGTTTATATCATTACTCGAAATTTTTCTAATATTTCCTATAAATCGCGTAAATTTAAAAAAAGAAAAAAATATTTTTACAAAATATTAGTTCGAAAAAATTTTCGAAGATATTTCTTTAATAACGAAATTTTTATTATTTATTCGATTGAATTCCATCGATTGATATACGCTTTCCAACCATGGATCGATCGATTTTTTTAAATCTTAAAATTCTATTTCTAATTACGAACGACGTTTCGATCATTCAAATTTTTCGATATAATACACGCTTTCGATAAGATAAAAAATTTGTTTCGAGTTAATTATTAAAAAAAAATATTGTTCTCTTTAAATACGTGGATTATAATTATTTCATTTGTTTAATTCGTAAAAATAACGGATCGATTGGCTCCCTAGACCGAGAATCATGTTCATATACATATATCATACACACACACACACACGTAAAGCACATAGCCAGAATCAAACAGCGAGCCATAAAGTTAGAGATTACATTAGAAAGAGTTAAAGAAGCTCAACAGATAATCGATAATGATTGGAAACAAAAGGAAACGATACGATACAGACAATTACAGGGAATTCATTTTTTTCTAACTCGCAATCTAATTCGCTGGGCATTAAAAGTGATATGATATGATCAGCCTATTAGTTGATTGATTAATTGATTAATTGATTGATTGATTGATTGATTGAAACATTCCAACAGATGATGCAGTTTTTCCATTTTTCCAACCCAAACCGCCGAATAATCAATAACCGATAATTAATAACAACAAAAGTGTGACAAAATTCAGAAAAATTCAATTATCTCAAGAAACGTCTAAAGTCTGGAGAAAGCACCTTTTCGCAAAGAAGTTTTTCCCTGCCGGTTTTTTTTTTTTTTTTTTTTTCTTTCTTTCTTTTTATGTATATATATATATATATATAATATATTTATATAAAATATATATATATATATAAACGTTTCCTTTAATCGGTGGGCGATTTGAAAATTGGAAAGTTGAAACGCTTGTTCGAGTTTAAGGAGTGAATATATAACGAAGAAATCTAAAGATGGAGGGATATCGAGGCGCGAAATTAAAAAAGTATTTTTGAAATTTGGGAAGAGGAAATTTTTTCAGAAATTTCAACAAAATTTTTAAACGAAAATTAAGAGGCAAAGAGAAGAAAAAAGGGAGGGAAAAAAAAATTATTCGGATAATTCCAGAAAATTCTTAAAAAATTGTGATAATTTTGTACAATTTCGAATATATATATATATATATACAGATTTCGATTCGAAACTGTGTGTGAACTTTCTGATTTTCGATTCAACGGTATATATTTTCTTTTTCAAGTCGAAGAAACGAAACGAAAAGAGAAGAAGAAGAAGAAAAGAAAAAAAAAAGAAAAAAAACGTATAAAGCAAAGATTCGACGAGTAGCTACGGATATTATAACATTCCCGTTTATTCGTTAATCGATTCGTTTTATTTGTATATTTTTTTACTACTATTATTATTACTACTTCTATTATTATTATTATTATTATTATTATTATTTATTCGGAAACGTAATAATTGTATCTCGAAATGTGTCGAGATAAGTTGTTGAAACGAATTTTTCGACTCGTAACTTTTAATTTCTTTCTTCACTCATCCGAATTTTCTTTTCTTTTCGAGGAAAGTGCATTTGCTTAATTATTGTACATATTGTAAATTACAAATGATTCGTATACTCGAGAGCTAGCAATTAATCGTAAAATTAGACTTAGGGTTAATTAAAGGGGATATAAAATGGTTTCTCGTTCGGTTGTTATATATATATATAGCTTTCCTTATTCTTAAAGAGAAGAAGAAAAAAGAGAGAAAAAAAAAAAAAATAGTAGTTAGCGTTTTTTTAATTATTCGTAAGAATGAAAAAAAATCTAGTCAAATTAAATTTTAAAATTTCGCGAAGAATTGTGTCAAAAAATAGAATTTTTTTTTTTTTTTCGTGAAAAAATCATTACTTTTTCATTTCTCGTAAATAAAAGTACGAGAAAGTGAATTGGTTGGAAGAACGAAAGTAAAAAAATTTAAAATTACGATTGCATTAAACGAAATATATTTTCTCATTCCTTTCTTTTTTTCTCTTTTTCGACAGTAGATCGTGATCGAATCGACGAGATAGAGAAAATTTCGTTCTTCTAAGCGATGCTGAGACAGTGAAAAAAGAAATTTTCGAGAATAAAAATCGACGATGGAAAAAGTTGCAGTAGATAAGAAAAGAAATAGTTCACTGAAATTGCGACCGTAGAACTTGCTAGTTACAAATATTACTACAAATTAATCTCATATTTCTTCATTTTCTCTCTCTCTCTCTCTCTCTTTCTCTTTTTCTCCTTCCTTCCTTCCTTTAACTGCCCGATCATTATCGTCTTCTCCTTCATTTTCTTATTCTTCTCTTTCCCATTCCACTTCCCTTTAAAACGTCTATCCACCATTCTTCGTATCTAATGTAAGATATTTTTTATTACTCGATAGCGTATTCGAACGACCAGTATTTCACTATATTTTTTAATAGTGATTTTTATAATTGTAAAGGTGATGTAGTCGATAGTGCAATTTTTCGAGCGTAGATATGTATATGTAGTTAGTGCATCAGTATTAAAAAGGGAACGCAACTAGGAATATATACAATTTTTGTGCAATTTCTCTCGATAATTGTGTATTTCTTGTGTAAATTGTGAATTATTATTATTATTATTATTAATAATGCAATTTTTTGTTATCATAATCGCATTTATCTAAATATTCCGATAACGCGAGTCTTTTATATAGAAGCTGGAAACGCTAATAATCTGCCGTTAATCTGATATGTTTTTTTTTTTTTTTTTTTTTTTCTTTTCTCTTTTCTTATAACTTTTAGATTTTAAATTAGATCTAATTTCAAGTTTTTATCTCTTTTTACGGGAACTTTAATTAAAAACTTTTTTTCACTTAATTGCCTCTTATATCTGAAACGAATTAAAATATATCACATCGGTCTAATTATTGCATCAGCATAGAATTATTGCATCGATAGAAGAAATGTGTTATAAAGTTATATTACAATTATAAATTATATATCCGAATATTTTCTATTAAATTGTTTTCGATAACAAATTTTATATTTTGATATTCATGATATAATATTAATAAGAAGCATGGAAATGTGATTAAAAACAATTTCGTTCGGTTTTACATTTTGTACAAGATATAATTATATATTAATTTAAATTAATGAAATGTATATCCTATTATTTCTCTTTATTAGCATAAAACCTGCTTGGTTATAAAAAGCAACCGTATCACCGATATTTTTAATCTCGATTAAATATCGAGGATATAATCGTGATTCGAGTAGGAAAAATTAATTATAAATAATTTTTAAATATATTTAAATTAGAACCTCTCGGTTCTGATTGGTCGATTTTCGATACCGAAGAGAAATTACTAGAATTAATTTCGGTTTCGTTTTTTTTATTTAATCGTTGTTAAAAAAAAAAAAAAAAAAGAAAAAAAAGAGGGGGGGCATTTACAATTTTTTTTTCTTTTTTTTTTTTTTTTTCTTTTTTGCTACGAATTAAACCACTACTGAATAAAATATTTATCTAAAAAATTATTGATTTTTTTTTTTTAAAAAAAATAAAAAAAAAAGGGGGGATTTTCAATTTTTTTTTTTTTTTTTTTTTTTTTTTTTTTCTTTTTTGCTACGAATTAAACCACTACTGAATAAAATATCTATCTAAAATATTATTGATATTTATCTCTTAAAAAAAGTAACGTTATTAAACATTATGCGAAGTAATAGTATCGAGCTGTACATATTATTGCTTTCTGCGTTTAATAAGATTCCGGTTGCGAATTTCAGTGAATGTATCATAAAAAAATCACCGAACGAGAATCCAAAAAGTGACGTAGCGCAACATTTTTTGCAAATCTACTTGGGGAAAATCTTTCTCTCTCTCTCTCTCTCTCTCTTTTTTCCTATAAAAAAAAAAAAATTTCAATCAAATTTTTCATTACGAGACATATTTCGTGGTGAATCATTCATTGACTTTTTTCCCGACGAATTTAAGGAAATTTAAAAATTTCCAATTTCGGCAACATGATTTAAAATTTTTATCGTTGTTGCGTTGAAACAACACACTGTGACGGTGAGATGAGTTAATAATAAGGCACGTCGTATTATTTTTAATTTAATGATGATGATATTTAATGATGATGATGATGATGATGATGATGATGATGATGATGATGATGATGATGATACACGATTGCAAATAATTTTTCGTAACTTTTTTTTTTAGAATAAGATTGTAAAAGCTAAAAATTTTTGCAATAAATAGGGACTACTGTACTTCGGAGTTTCTTGCAAAAAAAAAAAAAAATTGAAAAGTAAGACATATTTGAAAATGATTAATCACAGAAAAGAAGAAGAAAAAGAAGAAGAAGAAGAAGAAAAAAGCAAATTCGAAATCTTTATAAAAGCGTCGTCCCCCCACTTCCAATCCCCGAAAAAAAGACAAGATAAAAGTATAAAAGCAATGAAAAATTTTAATCTCTTAGTTAGATTTGAAAACTGATTAAAAAAGATAGACATGTTTTTCTGGAGAGTAAAAAAAGAAAGCTGATGGAAAAAAAAGAGAAAAAAAAAAAAATTAATAATATTCTTTATTCTTATTACAATATAAAGAGATCGAACGTTTTTCAAATTTCTGCAAAAACAACTTTACGTAATAACTTTATAGACAAAAGTATTTTGCAGAAAGAAGAGAGAAAAAAAAAAATAATAAAGGACATATAGATTTTAGAAGGTTGCAAAAAAAAGAAAGCGAGAATTGCACAATTTTTTTGCAACTGTTACGTATTCAGATGAGAGGAGTAATAAGAAATATCTTAAATAAGCCTTTTAAAAAAAAAAAAGTTTTGCAGGAATTATTGCAAATATTGTAATCCCAGATTTTTGCAAAAAAAATTACAAATATTAGATTCAAAAATTTTTACCGAAAACTCATAAAAAATTAGATTGTAGAATTTTTACGGAAAAAAAAAAAAAAAAAAACTCGACTAACTAGATTTAGATTTATAGATTTTTTGCAAAATAGTAAAAGTAAAAGAGAAAAGAAAAAAAGAGAAGTTGCGAGAAGTAAATAACGCGAGGACGAGATTAGGTGGAAAATTTTTTAGGTGGAAAAAAAGAAGAAAAAAAAAGAAAAAGTGGCGAGAGATTAGGTAGGGAAAAAAAAGATATTTAAAGAAAGGGAAATGTTGTGAAATTCGAGATAGGAGGTATTTTTTTCGAGATATTAACGGGGGTTTGCAAAAAATCTATCAAGTCAACAGCTCGTTCCGATGATTAAATAATAATTGACGAGAAGATTCCGAATAAATTAAAAAAAAAAAAAAAAAAAAAAAAGAAAAGAAAATTATTCGTAAAATTGTGATTATTTCTAAAAATTTCTACAAAGGGGTGAATATGAGATGTGTACGAAGGGAAAAATAAGGAATTGGAATATTGAAATTTTTTATGTATTTTCTCATTCTCAAAAAACGGAAAAACTTTTCGCATATATATGTATATATAATATAGAAGGGAACGGTTTTTTGGAGCGAATTTTCTTCGAATTTTTATTATTGCTTCTGATGTAGAAATTTTTCACACACGCTTTAACTTAAGTAAAATTTATTTGTTAGAATTCATTATTATTATTATTATTATTATTATTATTATTATTATTATTATTATCATTATTATTATGTAAACTGTCCCGAGTGACATAGAGCATAGGTATACGAACGATTTCATAACTATTCACACGAAACGACTGAATAAAATCGATTCCTTTTCTTTCTTCGCTATAAAAAAAAAGAAAAGGAAAACGCTAACGAAAATGTGAACGAGAGGTAAAAAAAAGAAAAAAAAGAAAAAAAAGAAAAAAAAAATTAAAATTTTTGTACTTAGAAATTTATCTGGACGGATAATTGTTCCCCTTTTTTGTTATTTCTATTTCTATTTTATTTTTTTTTACTTAAAAAGTGTGCTTGTAAATAAATCTTTTTTTTTTTTCGTTGAACGATAAAAAAAAATTCTTTTTTTTTTTTTTTTTTTTTTTT
>NW_006264058.1:12004-12353 GCF_000469605.1 Apis dorsata
ATACTTTTTTTTTTAATATCGTTTTGATTTGAATTTATTTTTCCAGCAAGAATGTTTATCGTCTAATATTTTTTTTTTTTTCTCTTTAGTAAGTAATTTAGAAAGGCTCGAACGATTATCTGTAATGGATTAAACCGCGCGATAAGAGAACAATCTGTGTGATGAATCGCGATTGAAAAATGTAATGTGAACGCGTTTCGTTTATTATTATCGCAATAAAATATCCTATGCGTACGTATTTTTCTAATTGTTATTTCTTAACTTAAATGTAATTTAAGTTTTAAAGTTTTTACGTTTAAGCAAAAAAAAAAAAAAAAAAAAAAAAAAAAAAAAAAAAAAAAAAAAAAAA
>NW_006264058.1:12377-21235 GCF_000469605.1 Apis dorsata
TTTTATATTTTACATGAGTAATTATTGTGAACGATAAATAATTAATTCGACGATCTTCGAAACGATTTTAAACGCAGTACTAAAAGAAAAAGAAAAAAATACATTTTTTGGACGTCGATTTCATTCGTCCAAAGTGTAAGGATTAATTATTTATTGTAAAAGAAAATACATAGACGTGGGTTAAGTGGGAACGATTTTAATCGCAGAAATAGTTTTTAAAGTTGATCGATAAAGTTCCTTTCCCGTATATAATTGTCCGTGCGATTAACTAATTAATTAATTAATTAATTAATTAATTGTCTCTTCAAGTTTGTTTATCGATCGAAGGAAAAGAATTATCGCGATACTTAAATAAAATATATATATATATATATCTGATGATAAATGATATTCGAAAGGAATTTTATAAACGTTTATCAACATATTTTTTTTTTTTTTTTTTTTTTTTTTTGTAAATTTTTGTTGAACGCGTGATTAATAATTGTAAATTGTTCAAATCTCTCGCCTTATTTTTATGTTCCTATTTTATTTAATTGTTTCGCATTTTTTTTTTTTTAATCCAACTTGCGTAGAAAGAAAAAATGAGTGTAAATATTTAAGGAAATTTGTTTTCCCTTTTTTTTTTAATTTTACGACTGATTATTATTGATTTATCGATAATTATTATTATTATTATTATTATTATTTTCTTTTTATTTTTAATAACATATATATATATATATATATGTATGTATGTATGTATATATATATGTGTGTGTGTGTGTGTGAATATTTGTTGGATGATTCTTTCTTGCGAGTAATATTTTTCTAATTTATCGATATATCGATTTAGATTATATTATATTATTACGATATTAACATACGTATGTAATCAAGATGTTAGAAAAATGTCTTTAAATTGAAGGAGAAAGGATTGAACAAAGAATAGGTGTGTTTTCATGTTTGGAACACATTTTTCTGATATCTTCGATCGGAATACATTCGATGCTGTTCACGATGATAACAACATGTTCCTTAAAGTACACTTTTTTATTATATCGCTCTGTCTCTTTTGTATCTTTAATTCGATCTATTATAACATCATATAACATTATGCGATACATTTTTTACGATATTAAATGTAAAAAGAGTAATATTTAAAATTATATATTTGATCATCAAAATATATTATATCAAACTATTATATCATGGAGGAATTGAATTCTAGAAATAATTACATTTTTAACGCGTCATCGTTTCGAGACCGCCATTTTATTTTATTTGTTTAAATCTATCGGTTAAATGTTATCGTGAAGATTATATTAAAAAAAAAAAAAACCTGTTTTTTCGAGGATTTATATTTTTCTCGATTTTTTCTCTCTCTCTCTCTCTCTCTTTCCAAATTACAAATAATTTAGCGCATAAAGCATCATCCAACAATTAATTAACAAAGTTATCGTTCTATTGTTCGCGCGGCAATATTATATTCGTGTTTGGATTTTCATTTCGAATTTAAAAAAAAAAAAAAGACGAACGTAAACAAGACTCGTATATTAAAAAAAAAAAAAAAAAGACGAACGTAAACAAGACTCGTATATTAAAAAAAAAAAAAAGACGAACGTAAACAAGACTCGTATATTAAAAAAAAAAAAAAAAAGAAAGAAAAAACACTTTTCTCGACGAAAGAAAGAATTTCTTTTTTTTTCTCAAAGAATCGAAACGATAGATGATATTTAATACGGATGATAATATAAGGTATGAACCATTGAGATTGAAAATATCGATACACGGATATCGCGGACAATTTTCTCATGGTTTGAAAAATCATGATGCGTTCTATTTGTATCGGTGTTTTAATCCACCGGTTGATTGTAATCTTTCGATTATCAGCGCGAAGATATCGGTGAATAAAGGATATTCAAATTTGTACGACACCTTCGTTATTAATTATTTTACGCTTTCTTGTTTTTAATTCTGTTTATTTGCCAAAGAAAAGCTTCGATTAAAAAAATTTAAATTAAACGAGAAATCGTGATACAAATCGTAAATATAAATTGCGTACGTTTTAATTTTAATTTCGATGATTGAATTACATTTTCACTTAAAAAAAAAAAAAAAAAAAAAAAAAAAAATATGTCAAGAATTATGTTATGTTCATAAAGAATTATTTATATAAACGTTTCACATTTTTCTCGAATTTAAACTCGAATATTGTTCACTCACTTGTTTTTCATTATCATTTTGAAAATTATTTTTAATTTCGACAAATTGAAATTTTTTAAAAAAAAAAAGATAAAAAAGATCGATATAAAAATATATTTTAGTTTTACCAATTTTATTTCATCTCCTTTCGAATAATTGTATATATATATATATATATATATACGTACATAAGGTGATAAGATCGTTTTAAGTTTCTTTAAATGAAACGTCTCTTAAAGGTGAATACACGCCTTTTCGCGCGTGTGTGTGTGTGTGTAATCGAGCAATCTCGTTTCGAACGTAACGACGTAATAATTATACGACTTTTAATATTTGCTACAATCTATAACAATTACGGCATACAGTTTAACCACTTGCTCACTTCCAATTAATACTTTTTACGAAACAAAATAACCAAGTTTCAAATTCAATTATTAATTTTAAGTTTGGAAGGATGAAATGTAAGAAGGAACGATCTCATTGTGTGAAAATAATTTATAACATCACGACAAGTATTTCTTACAAATAAATCAGTTTATATAAATTACATTTTTACAAAAAATTGCCTTTCAAAGTAAATAACTTTTAACGACGAATGTGTGTAGTATAAATATATGTTCAACTTGGGTTGATGAAGAAAAACAAAAAAAAAAAAAAAAAAAAAGGAAGATGGCGTTACCGTAAACGTAAGAGATATATCTTTGTCGAGAAATCTGTAATTTATCAACGATCGATTAGTCGATTGAACGCGAAGGATATCGAAATTGGATATTAGAAGCGAAGGAAGGATATCATTTTCAAATGATAATTACAAAGGAATATTTTTTTTTTTCCCACTCTGCTCTACTCTTCATTTCTCTTTCTCTCTGTCTTTTTTGCTCTTTAATTAAGAAAGAATCACTTTCTGATTGGAATTTGTCTCCTTTTTGCAATTAAAAAAAATTATTCTCTTTATGTTTGTTTAAACACAAATTCGAAGGTATTTTCACGAATGATTTCTTTATACGAATATATTTCTCAATTATTTTTTATTTTTTATTCCAGCTTTTTTTTTTTTTTTTTNATCATCATAAAATAAACATTTTTCCAGTTACTTTTGTACAAAGGATAAAGATGGAATGAAACATATCATAGTTGTTTATAACTGTTTCCTCCAGTAATACATTTATCTCGAAACTTTTGGTCCAAGCTTTAATTGGATTTGCATTTCGAGATTGAAACTTACCGATCTAACGAAGTATTGTTTTCCGTTTCCATTTGGTGTAAACATGATTTCGATATTTAAAGTTTATGTACACGTGTAATGTGCTTAAACTAGTTCTCAAACTTTTTGCACTTGCGAAACCAGATCCACATCCCGTGTATTTATTTTTACGAGCAATATACATCGAAAAATTGATATCATTTGTTTCTCGAATGTACGAAAATATTTGGTGCAAAATTTTTTTTTTTTTTTTTTTTTTTTCGTTCAAAAAAATATATTTAAACGAATGGAAAATGATAGAAATACGTTGGTAAAGAAGAGAAGCGGAGCGAGTATATGTGTGAAAAATGCTTATTCAGGTCGAAGAGTACGCCGCGGCAGGCCGCGGCTTGGAACGAGAGGTGGAAAGCATGGATCCCCATCCGTGCAAGGTAATTCGCCATCGAGGAGCGAATGGTTACCCTTGGACATGAGAACTACTCCTCCTGCTGCGATGCCTGCTTTCCGTGGTTTCGAGGAATCCTCTTCCGATGGCGTGGTAAATTTCTAAATCTTAAATTTCCAAATACATACATATTTTCTTTCCATACTCTCACTTTTTAACCTCTACAAAACCTTAAATGGACTAATTTGGATCTTATACTCCCCTCTCCCCTCCTTCCTTCGGTATTGATCTTACAGCTGCTTTAGTTTTTGACAGCCAATATGTTGTTCGATATTTTGTACGATAAATATTTCGAATTTAAAAAATATTTCGAAATAAAAAAATCTGTAATCCGTGATAAAACGTATCGTGTGTTATTTATCGATAGGTGCATCTGGGAGAGGGAATAGCAATTTGTGAGGAACAACTAAGGGCTGTGAAATGGAGCGATTACAGGAAATTGACACGTGGCCTGGCTGCAATTTTGTTCAGCCCTACCGAGTTGGCCACTTGCTCGGTAACGGGGCAACGATGGAGTCGAGCTGGGACTGCCACTGAGAGACCGGTGAAACCTGCCTTGGATAAAGCCAAAGTCCAGGCTATTATATGTAAGTAATTTTTAATGTTTAGTTTCTAAGCCGCGTTATTTATTAGAACAAATATTGGGATAATAAATTTATGAACTTTTTTTACGAAAAAATACGTTTAAAGTTATGAAATTGCACGAGTTTATTTATACCTCTATTTTTATATTTCCGAAAGTGAATACTCGTGCGATATATAACGATAAAGGAAGGAAGGAAGGAATAAAGTTTCTGAGAGAGAAAACAGAAATAAAAAAAAGTAACAGGTTTTATTTTTTTGCGGATCGGTATTTTGTTCCACAAAATAATAAATCGACATTGATGGAACGTGACTAACGATGAATAGGTTAAGAATTTTTTTCGAGTCACGCTCGAGTTGCTTTGTTATGCAAAGACACGAAGTTACGAGATTCAAATCGAGTTTTATTTTTTTTTCAAGTAAAACTAATTAAACATGTAGCAGTCTTACGGGCATCTTTGTGAATAGTTGACGGAATTAATGCGTTTCTTTATCGATGTACGTATCGTGATATTCGCGCGTATTTAAGTTGGAGAGAAATAAATGTTTTGTTATTATGTCGTGTAGGTGTCAGCACTTGTAAGAGAATTTAGTTTTGAAAATTTATCAAGGAAATGTTATATTATATTCTTTCTTGATTTCTTCATAATAATTAATCCGTAATAAATTTTTGCGAATTTTAAATGAAAATTGTTTGAAAAAAAAGAAAAATACCTTTGGTAAAAATATACCGATTTTGGAAAAATTTCACGGAACAATCGAATATGAATGAATATGAAACGATGCATGGGAAAGGAACGCAGAATACGTAAATGTATGAAGAAACGTGGTAAACGCAGGATATCCGAGAATAGAGCCGTGACTACTCTTCGACGATGTCTAAACATTTACTCGGATTGAAAATAGGTCGTTCGAGAATTGGAATTTCACTTTATAAAATTTCGCCTCTTAGCAAAATCTAGTTCCTCGTTCTATTTTTTTCCGAATCGCGAGAAATGTCGAAATATACGAACAAAAAAAAAGATATTAAATTTATTCGTTTATAAATATTAGTGCTAAAACGTTCGCGTTTATTTTTCTATTTTATTTTTCAAACAGATAAAATGACGATAAAATTTGATACAACGTTGAATTGGTTCTCTTTAATTTTTCATCTTTTAAAATTTTCCTATCTTTTTATTTTTACATTTTTTATTTCAATATATATTTCAAATGTGAAAAATGAGAAAAAGATTTAAGTAACGTGAAAAGAAATTTAGAATTCAAAGAAAGTATTAAACGTTATATAAGTAATAATACGTATAATTTGATGCAATAAAGATAAGAGTATAAAAAAAATATAAAAACTGGATAGAGTAGTAATAGCGACTGAAAACGCTGAAAGTGATATTTAATTTAGCACATCTGGTGAAAGTACATTTTTTTTTTTTTATTGAAATTTTAAAGCTTACGTGACATCGAGATTTCCCACAGTCGATGTAAGCAGTGTGAAACAAGTGTTGGCTTACAAATGCAAGGAGAACTCGACAGCGCTCAAGATGAAATCTATTAGATACATTTGGTAAGTCTAATTCAATTGTTCACTTATATTCTTTTCTTATTTTATATTTTTTCTCAAACGGAAGATGAGATCATTCATCAAATTTACGAGAACTCGTTCGATTTCTTTCCATTTAATCCATCGAATCGATTTAAATTACAACAATAAAATATATATATTTCCTTTTTCTCTTTGTTCTCGTAAAAGACTTACTTTTATTGTGTTGAAATAATATGATTAAAATATCATGGTTTTCTTTTCCTTTCCATTTTGAGGAATACATTTTTTTTAATATTATTATTTTTGCTAACGTACGCGTGTACGTTGATCAAAGAAATATTTGATTTTCAGTTATTTTTACTCATTAATCGACATATCGATTGAATGGTTGTAATAGTCGTTCGCGGTGAAAAACTGCGACAGGAAAAATGGCGCGTTTGCATTTAAAAGTGGTATCTAAATAATTTACGATGTTTGACGTCCCGATAAATGAAAATGTAAATCGGCCGCTCTTTTTCCAGGTAGTCAATCTTCTTGCATATTTGCATGAAATTGCATTCTTTTTAGTCGCGTTTGATCTATTTAAAATTCTAAATTAAAGAAATTCTTTCCATTATTAAAATGCACACATGCTCCGTCAATTATTAGTTCAAATAAATTTCGTAAAATCATATATTTTTTTTTTTAATTTTCGAGTGTATTCATTGAACAGAATACACAATTGTGGTCTGATGATTTTTAAAAAAAAAAAAAAAAAAAAAAAGGAAAGTAAAATTTCGGGAAATTTCATCAATTGAAAAATTTTAAAATACGTGTCGATCAAATTGAAAGGGAAAAAAAAATATTTTTTTTTCCCTTTCAATTTGATCGACACGTATTTTAAAATTTTTCAATTGATGAAATTTCCCGAAATTTTACTTTCCTTTTTTTTTTTTTTTTTTTAAAAACAACCACCCCAAAATTGTGTTTTTTTTTAAAAAAAAACCCCAAAAAATAAAAAAAAAAAAATTTTTTTTTTTTTATTTTTCGGGTTTTTTCTTTAAAAAAAAAACCAAATGTGGGTGTATTGTTTTTTAAAAAAAAAAAAAAAAAAAAAAAGGCAAGTATAATTTCGAGCAATGTCATCAATTGAAAAATTGTTAAATACGTGTCGATTCAATTGCAACGGAAAACGAAATATTTTCTTTATTCCTTATTCGTTATTGCGTGTAAACATTTCTTATTCGTCGCACATTTGTTTTAAATTAATTTATCATTTCAATAACTACACTTGATAATTTTTTTAGGAAAAAAGTTGCAGTCGAATTCGACGAAATTTTGTATTAAGAAATTTCGAAAATTAATTTAATAAAAATCCAAAATCCAACAATTTTAACCGCGATAAAAAATATGAATCTTTGAAAGGAGTCAATTTAATTAGATGTTAATTATATTATGGAAGTGTATATATATACGTGCATGTATATTGGATAAAAATTTTATACGTAAAAATGGGAATAAATATTTCGAAGAAGCAACTTTTCGCTACGCACCTAAATATTTCTGTTCACTGTAGAAGTCTCGCAGGACGGCACTGGAATAAGAGGGATCCTTGGACCGCCTTTATCCCCACTTTAGACGCTTTGTTGATAAACCTGACACCACACGCTACATATACATAATGGAATAATACACATAGTATATATAATAGAAAAGCTATAATTGTAGAATTATTATTTTAACTATTCGAATATAAAATAACATTTATAAATCAAACGTTACAAACTATAATCTACATATATGAGGAATAAAAAAATTTTTATATTATATCGATACATTAGAATATTCTGAATTTTATGGTTATGTTAATGCCATAAAATCGAAGTTAAGATACAGATGGTTGATTTGAATTGATATATATGACAAATATCATGGTAGAAAGAAAAATACGTGTGAAAATAGGCGTTTCTTTCCAAATTAACCAATCAGATCCTGCATTCTTTCCGCGAGACTTTTTTTCCAGCAGTGAATAATATTTTCGTTCATTGCTGAAAAGAAGTCTCGCAGGACGGTATTGGGTCAAGAGAAGTCCTTCTCTTGGACCGTTTATCCCCACTTTAGACGCTTTGTTGACAAACCTGACACCACACGCTACGTAATAATAGATAAGTTATAATCTGAACGTTCAAAATCGTAAAAATTATTTATGAAATTATCATTTATGAAATTACATAAGAATAATTATTTAAGACTGGAAACTGAAATATTTTCGAAACTATTAATTATTTCGATATAATAATAATATATTTATAGTATATCTAGCTTATTCATATATATATACAATTATTATCTTAACTATTCGAATATGAAATTATATTTACAAATTAATCAAATTGCATCAAAGTTTAAATACAGATCATTGATTTGGATCAGTATATGTGACGAATATCATGGTGTGAATGATAGAAAAATGCGTGTGAAAATAGGCGTTTCCTTTCAAATTAACCCAGACCAATGCATTCCTTCCGCGAGACTTCTTTCCACCAGTGAACACATGGAATCTAATAACATATTCATGAAATATAAAATTTTTATCAGATACATTCGTATAAATATATAAATAGGGGATAAAGAAGGAAGGAAAGGAAAGGAAAAGAAGAAGTCTGGAAGGGTTGATAATACTCTGTTCGCAGTGAGAGACAGGAAACGGAAAGATCACCAAGAGCGAATCCCGAGGATAAGTGAGAGGTGATAGGGGCGCGTTGAACGAGAGCGGCCATATCTGAACAACTTCTCACCGTTCAATTCAACTTCGAGCTCTTTTTGCGATTTGCCACTGCTAATCTTCTTGCTTCGTCCTCTCTCGGCTTCGTCGAACCTTCGAATTATTATTCCCATTCGATTGGCTCGATCCTCTCCCCCCCCCC
>NW_006264058.1:21614-23499 GCF_000469605.1 Apis dorsata
ATTACTTCTGAGAGATGAATTCTGGCCCAGGGCTGGAATTACTTTCGAGGTTGTTGTAAACAGCTTATATAAGATCAATTCGGTTAATACTTGAAGAAAATTTCAAACGAGTATAGTCGAGTAATTTAGACGAAAAATTTAGATATCTTCGAGGAATTGAGAAAGAACGTCTCTTATACACGTTATTTTTTCTAGCAACGTGACTTTTGAAATTCCCGTGTCATTTTCCAGACATTCGAATCGCGTTAAGATTAATACATTATCCGTAAGAATCGATTGAAAAAGAAAGGAAAAGGAAAGGAAAAAAAAAAAAACAAGAATCGAAAATTTTTCTAAATTCGAAACAAGAGACGGAAAAATTAAAAGTGTCTAGCTATCCTCGTTAAAATAACCGAGCCTTACATTTATCGATTAAAACGATTTCCATTTTTTCCACGTGCGTGCGTGTAAGAATACGAGTCGTCGAATAACACGGATGTAAAATGTAAATAATTAAAAAACACAAACAATTTTCGAAAGGAGGAATAGACGCGGCCTATTTGGTTAGAAAAATCATTTTCTTCGAGATAAGAATTAAGGAAAAAAGAAAAAAAGTATATATATATATTTAATATATATATATATATATAAATGAAAAGAGAGAAAAAATATGTCAATCTTAACGAATGGAAGGAATCGTAATCAAGTACGCGACTTATATATAGGAAAAATAATTAGAAGGAAGAAGAAGAAGGAAGATTTCGTTGGTAATAAAAGAAAAAAAAGAAAAGAAAAAAAAGAAAAAAAAAACGTACACCGTTTGTTATTAACAAAAGATAGTTTTGTTTATAAATTTTTTGCAAGCGATTTATAGTGCTTGCAAAAAATCCCCTTAGGAAAGCATTAAATCGATTATAGAAAGATGAATTCGTACGATTCGATTCGATGCCTGTATAAACTCTTAGTTAACTTTCTTTCTAGAACGGATGAAATTTATGTTTTTTCTTTCTAATTAGATGTTAACATAACAGGAAGAGGAAAAATTAATTGCTTAACGTGTCTCGGTAAGAGATCGAGAGAAATGTACGATTCGTCGTCGATACGATATAAATATATCTATATTTTTATTACGTTTTATTACTTTACATTTTACCGACGGTAAACACCGCGGGAAACATAATTACCGACTGTTTTTTATCCGAATAACATTTTTACTTAATTCAATCAATTTTTTTTTTCTTTTTTATCGTTTTTTTGTTTTCTCTCTTCAAATTTGAAAAAGAGTTATAACGTTTTAGCAAATTGTATCTTTTCCTTCTTCCGTACGTTATGGATAAACGTACCAAGGGTAATTGTAACGAGAAGAATTTTTTTTTTCGTCAAATTTTATTACATACAATTTTCCATCTGTGTAATTGAATAATAAAAAAAAGAATTAAGAAATAAGGAATGAGAGGGAGAGAGAGAGAGAGAGAGAGAAAGAAAGAGAGAAAGAACAACTACCCGGAATATAAGGGTAGTAATTTTCGTACATAGGAAAGCGCCTAATGTTTAAAAATGAAATAAAATAGATAAATGAACGGGGAAAAAAAGTTAAAGAAATGAAAAATATATATATATAAATATAAATAAAAAAAAATAAATAAATAAATTCATATTTGCGTATGTAGGTGTATATACAAATAATGTATATTCAGATTCATACGCATTTATATAATTATATTGAATTATTATTAACGAAAAAAATAGATGAGAACTTATATATTATTTGTTGGGAGAACATATATTATACGATATTTAATATATTTAGGATATTTATTTGTTGATTTGGTGATATAAAAAAAAAAAATATATATATATATATAAAACATAGATTAAAAAAAAAAAATATATATATATATACATA
>NW_006264058.1:23582-23858 GCF_000469605.1 Apis dorsata
AAATAATTTTTACAAGGCCTATGAAAAACAAACGAAACATGGTATTTCAAGGGGGAAAAAAATCGATTGATCACATTCGCGATTTTAATCCATATTTTTATTTTTTCTTCACTTTATTCGTCGCGTTTCGCGACGAAGTCAGATAAACGAAATAACATTTCAATTTAAGAAAAAAAAAAAAAGTTCGCGCGATATTTTGTTTTCTTGTCGCGATCGATTCATTTTTTTTTTTTTTCTTTCCCTTTTTCTCATTTTCAATTCATTATAATAATGTTA
>NW_006264058.1:23939-29199 GCF_000469605.1 Apis dorsata
TCATAAATATTTTATATGAATTTTACCACAATTGTCATTCGTAGTTCGAGATTAACGAGAAATAAGTGCAATTAATTATTATTATTATTATTATTCGATCGTGTTGTTATTAAGAGGATGCCTATTAAGCTTATTAAGCTTATTGCTTGGCCTAAACGTGTACATTTTTTTTTTTTTTTTTTTTTTCTAAGATATATCGATATTTCGTTTCCTCGTTACCTCGTGATTAAATTTTTTTTTGATTAAAATGAAGCGAAGATCAAATCGAAAAATGAATCGATCTCGATGAATTAATTTTTTTTTTTTCTTTCTAAAAAAAAAAAAGTATTTCTTAGATGTTTTATTTGAAAAAAAAAAAAAAAAAAGAAAGAAAAAAGAACTAGAGAGAGAAATATATATATATATATATATTTACGTTAATCGTAATTTCGGTTATTTAGTAAATTCTTATAGAGAGAGAAAGAGATATATATATATATATATATATATATATGTGTACCAACGTGCAGTTCATATCTAACTGCGCCTACCTACTGTTTTACATATTTATTAATTTTTTGTTGTCATCATGTGAACGATAAGCGATCTTCAAAGCGGCGCGTGTACAGCTCTTTTGTTAACGATTCGTTATTATTGTCATTAATATGTATAACGCTTGAAATTTTTTTAATAATTTAAAACTCGACCAATAGATAGACGCGAAACAATTTAAATCGTTGCGAGTTAAATGTGTTGCTTTTTAAATTATTTCGAATAATTTCGATCTTTCTTATGAAATTGTGAAATACGATTAATTGATCATCGATCGATCGATCGATCGATCGATCGATCATGGTTGAGAGAGAGATATCGATGATAAAAAAAAAAAGAAAATTTGGATAGAAATTTTACACGTAAAAAGAAAAAAAAGAACGGAAAAAAAAAAAAAAAAAAAAAAAAAAAAAAAGAACCTAGCAATAAATTTTCTAAATTAGGGGATAGGAATTAAGATTACGATTTGAAAGGTTGACGATTTTTGGATCGTTTTCGGATCTTTTTACGTATTATTGCGACTGAAGAAGTGGAAAAAAAAAAAAAAAAAAAGAATTATTATCGAGGGAAATAGTTTTCTTTTTTATCAAAGCGACAAATCGTGTATCCGTCGAAGAATCGGATACAAGAATCGGATCGAATGTATCCAGATTGGAACCATTTTCGAGCAATAATCATTTTCGTACACGATTTACAATTTACAGAATTTCGAGATACGTAAATTTGCTTAAATTTGGTTGATAAAAAAAATTACTCGTCTATTTGCAAACTCTACTATTTAGAAGATAAACGCGAACTCAAAGATGGAAATGGTTAATTGATAATGTTGTGGCGAAGAAGTGGTTGAAATACGATGAATTAAATATTTATATGCGTTATATATATATATGAATTAAATTTTCTGTTTAACTAATTAGTTTGTTAAGTATCGTTGAAGGTAAAGAAGATTTAGCTGTATTTACTGCCTTTTACTTTTGGAATTAATTACCCTAAATATTATTCGTAATATTTTCAAGGCGACTGAAAATCCAAAAATTTGATTCAAATTCGAATTTAATATTCGAATTCTCGATCAAATTTATTCATTATTCATCTTCCTTTAAAAGCTTTTAGCTGAATATTCTTAAAAAAAAAAAAAAAAAAAAAAAAAAAAAAGAGAGAGCGAGAAGAAAAATGTTCTTAAATTATTCGTTGAATATAATTTAAACTTATGCAATTCCAATTAAACGTGTAAATTAAATTGAAATACCATAACCATTTCCATCCATCCATTTTTTTTTTTTTTTTTTTGATCCTCGATGATCATATATACATACATATATATATAGTGTATATTGATTCAATTTCGAAATAATACGAATATTTTTTTTCCACAAATAGTTGTAAAAATTTATTTTTCAGTTTTTTTCAAAAACTTAATTATCGATTTCGATGTGCATTTTTTTTTTTTCGGAAGCAACGTTCGCGAGAAAAAAAGAAAAAAAAAAAAGAAAAAAGAAAAAGAAGAAAAGAACTAACAGTTACTTTTTTGTATTGTTAGAGTTCTAATTGTTGTACTTCTTGATTAGTTATTTTTTATAAAGCGAAATAATTTGTAAATAAAATAATAATAATAATAGTAATAATAATAATAACAACAACAACAACAACAACATTAATAATAACGATAATTCGTAAGATTCGAGGAGGAATAACAAGGGAGTAATAATTAGAAGTAATAAAAGAAAAAAAAAGAAAACGAAAAGGCGGAAAACTTTTTTTGTGATGGATGGTTACCCATGATAAAAGGATAATTAACATTAAGTAATCGATCGAGTTACCGTCGTAGGGTAAGGTCGAATTATCGAATTAATTATCCGTTAGGTTAACCGATAAATTAGTCATTGATCAACGAGCTAATTAACTTAGGCCGGATTCATGGAACTTTTACTCTTATAGATAAAGTATAAATAGAGAGAAGTGGCAAGTGATTCGAGAAAAGAAATGTTAGCGCCGTTTTATCATTTTTTTTTTCTTTTTTTTTTTTTTTTTACCTACCTTCCCCCTCCCCCGTGATTTTAAAAAGGAGGGGGGGAGGTGGTTGTATGAAGTGATCGGTATGATTAGTTACCGAAAATATCTCTTCTCTGTTCTTTTATGTGATTATACACATGTTAAATATAAATATAACGCGTAAAGACGTGCCACACCAACCAATTAGTCGACGGATAAAAATAAATGAATAAATAAATAAAACAAATGAATTTCGATTGGGAAACGCGATTTCTATCAGGCTGAAATCACATGAGGGGAGAATAGTAAATTTTAATCGATCGATCATTCTGCGTCGAGACCACCGAAACAATCGAATGAAATTCGAACGAAAATCGATCGAATAATTATAATTGAAAGTAAAAGTGAAGAAAAAAAAAAAAAAAAAAAAAAAAAAAAAAAAGAAAAAAAAAAAGGAAAAGTTTGAATAGTTTAGAAATTGAATTAAACGAATTTTAAATGATCCGCGAGAAAAGAACGAGAGCGAGAGAGAGGGAGAGAATGTTGGGAAAGATAAAGCAAAAGTGAGAAAAGAAAAACGTGCGATCGCGTATGAAAGCGAAAAAACGGGGAAAGAAGGTGTGTGTGCGCCGAGCGTTTGATTGAAAGAAAAATAGTAAAAAAAAAAAAAATTTATAAAGATATACGAATAATCTAGATACCAGATAACGAGATGACATACTCCATGCCTTACATAGAATTATCTAAGCCTAAGTAGATGTATCTAATTAGCCGTATTAATTGAGAAATAAATTATTACAAAATTACGTGGTGGTCAACAAAGAATCGAGAAATCGAACGTATGCACAAATCGAGTTTTGCGAGTAGATCTTTGAAATGATTTGATTCGATATCTGATTCAACTGTCGCAACGAATTACGTTGTAAATATATTTCCTTTTTGTTTCTTTCTTTTTCTCTTCTAGAATATGAAAATGATATATAAGAAAGAAGAATTCTGTGATTATATTTGTAAAAAAAAAGAAACGTTGATATTATCGATTTAGTTGTGTATGTGTTTTTATTTCAAAGAAAAAAAAAAAAAAAAGAAAAAAAAAAAGAAACATTTATTTAGTATATTTAAAATATGAAACATAGAAGAAATTAAAGTGGAAAGTGGTTGTGATAACTTGTTTGATCGTTTGGAGAGATATTTTCATCGACGATTAATCGTAAACAAAGTGCACGATAGTTACGAATATTTATATGTATATATATATCTTATATATATATATATGTATGGGTATCTTTAGATTTCAATTGTTACTTATTAAATGTTGTCGATGAAAAATTTCGATAAACGAAGTGAATTAGTTAAAGTAGCCGCTAGGTTCGTTGTTGACCAAGCTTTTTTCTTAATCGACTTACATCCCTAATTAGAGTGGAAAATGGCGCTGATTAAGTAGAAATTATCTTCAATTTTCGAATCGAAAGAGTTAGAGCGGAAAAGAAAAGAAAGATAAATATAGTTGGCAATAAAAATTAATAAATTTGTCGAACGGTTATAATTAAAAAAAGAAAAAAAAAAAGATAAATTAAATAATTTACTGAAACTGTAAATTAATAACTAATTGCGAATTCAAGTGATATGTTGATAAATATGTATATTCCTTAACGATGATTTATTTCCCCAAAGAAAGATTTCATACATAGTTACCGTGTGATAAAGCAGATAGAAAAATAACAAATATTTATTAATCGTAACATTGTTTATTTATACAAAGGAAATATTATTAAAAATCCTATTCTTTATTCGTTTTAATTTATTTCTTTATTGTATAATTAAATTTATTAGTCATCCGATAACAACTTAATCGCGATATTATATATGCAAATGCGATTGTGATTCAGAGACAAGTCACTAGTACGGGGGATAACGGTTGAAAGAAACGAATGTTTTTTTGTTTTTTTTTTATTTATTCCAAGATAAATATAGAATAATAAAATAATTTTAATTATGAACAAATGTTTTTATTGTCTATTATATATGATAATAGTAACGAGCAAGTGAAAATTATCCAAGATTCAATTTTTGTCTTTTAACAAATTTTTTTCTTAACAAGAATACAATGATTTGATTAACATCGAAGGTATAAATTAGGATAATACTATTGTTCGTTTCTATCGATAAGAATAATATTATTAAGCGAAGAATACGTAGACATTCTGGAAATGGTTGTTGTTCACTCGCGCGTATGTGTATGACGCATCCATATTTGTCAGCGTTTCTTAACCTCCAATAGAAAAGATTAAATTTTTTTTTTTTATTTATGCGTTAAGTTTCTCTCTCTTTTATTTAAATCATTGGTTAAGAAACGTTGAATCAATTCCTCGATATTATTGTTTTCTTCTAAATCTGAAGAAATTGGACGAATCGAGCTTATAATTTTGAATTTAAAAGAATTCGTCGTAGAAAAAAGTATAAAAAGTTTCAGAATGGAAGAAAGATTTTAATCAATCGAGAAAATTATTAATTATCGGTTTGTCCAATTATCTTTCTCGATTTTGATTTAATTTAAAACAGATTGTTATCATCCAATAAAAAATGAGTAATTATCGAGGAATTGTGCGAGGAATGAGTGAATAGAATCAACCGTCAGTATTGCAAAATATTTTTTGGCACGTATCATTTTCACAATAATAATAATAATAATAATAATAATAATAATAATAATAATAATTATAATAATTATAATAAT
>NW_006264058.1:29381-32049 GCF_000469605.1 Apis dorsata
AATAATGATAATCTGTTACAACGAAACGAGAGAACTTACACACACACACATACACACACATACACACGCGCGCGCGCGGAGAATATTTTGCAAGTAACTGCGGTGGATCGAGATCATTGTGTGGTGAAATAACACGTAATTGCACGTTCTCTTTCTTATTTCTCTATCGAAATAAAGCGTTTCTTGTTCAAGCGTTGATCGTAAATGTTGTGTGGATAGAACGAAGAATCGTTCCACGTGAGAGAACGTGTAGAACAAAACTTGAAAGTGATGGCGATACCGTCGGTCTTCTCTCCAAAGTTAACCAATAAGCGAGCGAGGAAATAATATATATACATATACTATATATATAGAGAGAGAGAAAGAGAGAGCGGCCACGGTTGTGATAAGCTATTAGTTAAGTTAAAAATTAGTTGATTTACTAATTGGTAAATTAGACGAATCGTCCTAACCGGTTAGTGCGGCTTCATTGTCCTGATTTGTTGTTTGTCATTTCTTTTATTCTTTCCTGTGTTATTTTTAATAAATTCACGGATTATTTTGTTTAAATGTGCCTGTGGTTTGTTTATTTATTCATCCCCGTTTATATATCTCCTTTTTTTTTCTTTTTCTTCTTTCAACATCTTTATAAAAATATATATATATATACATACCTTGATTGAAAAAGTTTGACAGAAACGAATTGGATTTAAATGAACTTTCGATTGAAAGTCAGACTTTCAGTGTGATTTTATTTCTTCAGGTTGTACACATGATTTCAGTGAATTAAAAGAATATGGAACATGGTGAAATCTTGATGATTAAATGTTAAACATTTTTTAATTTTTTTCTTTTATATTCATGAACACATTTTCTGGTACGTATTTCGACTATGGATAATTTTCATTTTCATTAATATCTAAAGTAAACGATTTGATCGATGAATTCTCATTAATTATATATTATATATGCAATTAATATTACAATTAACATGGAAATGTTTGCATCAACCAATATATTACTGTCAATAATAATTGTAATATCTTTTGTTTTAAAGGTTAGATACGCTTTTCGAAATGTAATAATTATTAAACATGGATCATTTAAATTTGAAATATTAATTTAGAGATATGTGGATAAACAAAGATTTAACTTAACCTATAATTTACTCGATTATTCAGCGCCATTTCTCACGATATATATCCCGAGTCAATGCACGAAACAACAGCAATAAAAAAAAATGATTTTTAAGCGGTCACTATTCAATATTGTTAACGATAGTTTTATATATATATATATATATAAATAGTCAATCGAGCTGCGAACACGAGAAAGAAGAATAGAAATTTAACGAAGAATAAGATTGTTATGTTGATTCGAGGCCTCTTGTGTGATTCAGAATTATATTTTTATCGTTTAAATAATAAGGGAGGGGGAAAGCAGGGGAAAGACCCAAAGTTTTTTGTAAATTTCTTCTTGTTCATGTTCGAAAAACGAATCACGCTTCTTTTTATTTCTTTTTCAATAAGAAAAAAATTTTTTTTTGAAAAATTACTTTGTCCTCTAAATTTCCATCCTGTTTGCAATTATCGTTAAATTTTAAGATAACAAAAAGAAGGGAAATTTATAACGAAAGATGGCGAATAAATTTTTCCCATTATTTTCCATTTTCTTATATTTTTTTTTTTATTTATCCTAAAAAACTGAAAGAGATTAATGGTTAAAGGAAAGAAAGAAGCGTAATCCGCAAAGCTCGAGGAATATAATCGTTCAACGCGATAATACCAGATAATTGTGATAAAAATTTAAGTGAGAGAGAGAGAGTGAGTGAGTGCAAGAGAGAGAGAGAGAAAGAGAGAGAGGTGTAACACAAGCGATGATATACCAATAGTTAGTTAGTTAATAATTGAACACATAGAAGTAGATAATTTTTTAGAGAAAATAAATTACAGGGAATATTTATACATACGCGTGCGTACAAAGCAAAATATATATACATATATCTATATATATATAATAGTTGCACGCGTGCATGTGTAAAGTAAATATAAAACAAGACGAGATTTTATCCACGAAGCAGACAAGTGATCGATATATATATATATATATAATTGATTTAAGGGCTGTATTAATCTACACGTAAATTAGAAAAGGATAGACAGAGATATACAGTACGATTAATCGATGAAAAGCATTAGAATTAATTATTATACCGATTAATTAATTGAATGCATACACGTGTATACATTTAACAGCAGCAGTAAAAAATGATGTACTTGTATACATAAATACCAATACAATATTATTATTACAATTATTATTATATATTATACATACAAATATATTATATTGTATACACATTAGTGAATGTTCAATGTTGAAATAAAATACATATACGTTGTTTACACCATAACAGGTTATATCTTTCCGTGTTATTTTTCATTCACAATTCCTTCGTTTATTTCGATCATTACGATAAAACTGCATCATGTTTTATTACTAGTCATCATCATTCGAATTTATTTTTTATCCAGCATCTTTTCATTTTAACGAGCAAAAATGGAAAACTTGAACGAATCTCGCTGAGATCTAGAAGCACTATTTAAATTATTTATATCCGAAAAAAAGAAACGGCGAAAAAGAGGAAGTGACGTAAATAATGCAAAAAAAAAAAAAAAAATGAACGAAA
>NW_006264058.1:32349-47462 GCF_000469605.1 Apis dorsata
CGTTTCAGCAAAGAGAAAAAGAGGATATTTTTTATCGAAGTACTTGCACATTTATTATATATCATGTGCTTTCAATTTTTCCGATTAATGTAGATAGATAATTTTCAAAACAACGATACAGAAGAAGTTGTTGTAAAATTTAATAAGTAAACGGGTTGGTCAACATTTTCACAGTAAATTCCTCGAACAAATTTTAAATTATTCTTTGCATTATTAATATTGCAATTTATTCGAAAGATCGCGTTCGAGAAACTTGTTGCAGGATTCCATTTTAACTTGGCTACGCGATTATCTTCCCGATTAATTTTCAATTCAATTCGTGAAAATAAGCACGATCGCAATTTCGCACATGGAAAATTAGAAATAACTCCTGTGCGTGACACAGTATTCACGAATACGACGGTTTCACCAGTTATTGCAATGCGTATGAATCAAGAAGTGTTTCCGATGAAATAAAATGAAAGAATGTTAGCGCACAAGGAAATAATCTGAAAGATAGAGAAAAATAAAGACAAGTAAAAATCATCTCACTTTGAAACGAATAAAATTTGTTTGTCCATATGTAGTTTAGATGAAGAAGAAAAGAGAATTGAAAAGGTTGAAGAAAAATATATGGAAGTAATTTTGCAAATTCGATATATTCTGTTTCATCGATTCTCCATCCGCCTACGTCAAATAAATCGAACGCTATACTGTCATTTTAATTCGCGCTAGGGATACGAGGGATCCTTTCCTTCAACTACGAGCCATTCTTTCAAGATAATAAATTAAAAAAAGGTATCGAAATTTATTTTTTTTTTCCTCCACTTACGGATATTCTTTATTTTTTTTCTTCACTTTCGATATTCATTATTTTACTCGTTGAGTTTATATATGTAAAGATGCGATATATATATTTACGCGTGAATTGAGTGTCACTGAGCATAATCGCTTGATTCTGTGTTTTGTCTTTTACGCTTTTTTAAACCGTACAACGCGACATGGAGCTCAGTGTAGTAGAAACAAAGGTATATCTATATAACATAGCTTGTTCTTATTTCCTTTATTAAATATTAAATTGTGCTATATGAAATTGCCAATTTTAGAATAAATGACAATCAACCGCGACTTGTAAAGTCTACTTTAAACTACTTAACCTATATTTTGCTTAGCATATTTTGACGTTGTTTTCTTATATTTTCTTTATGTAATAAGTTTCTTTTTGTACTAGTTTAATTGTTTTTTGAGAAGTGAACAATATGGTGTTACCGAACAAATTTAGAATATTATTTCTTCTATAAGTTTAAGCTGGATTACGATGTAGCTGAAGCATATTGAAATATTATTAGATTAATTTTCGGAAAAGATTGAATTCTATCAATGAGAGGATTTCTCGATGATGATTATAAAAATTCAAATCTGAAAATGAGAATCTTGAAAATAAGTGTCGAAATAGAATATAGAAATCTATATTGAACAAAGATAAATTGAACTTGGAAGCTAAACCACAAACAAACATCCGCAGATTTAAACGTATTTCGATTGATAGTTTTCAAACATTTGGGTACAATAAGTAAAATGAAAAAATTGGAAAAGTAAATGCTATAGAGGATCAAAAGTTGCAGTTTAAAAGTATATTTATCACATAAAGTTCGAAACAGTAAAAGTTCATTTTTGAATAAAATTATAAGAAACCTGTGATGAGAAATAATATACGATAATTTTAATTATACTTAATACTTTTAATTGTACTCAGAAATTGATTAAGAAACAAGTCGCATTAGTCAATAGACATTGAACTTCTTAACAAACTTGATTACATACATCACAAATCATTTTATAAAAATTAGCTGAATCGAAATATGAATTCTTAACCTATTCATTATACTTATCAGATATTTCACCAACTGATTATCACTTGTTTGTTGAGAAACTATAATCGTAATATTAGAAAAATTTCTTCACTAAACCATGGAATTTTATAAAAATGGAATATGTCAGTTGGAATCTCATTGGAAAAAGGTTATTAAAGCAAATGGTTTGTATTGTATTCTTTCTTTTAATCGAATCATTTCATAACCTATTCTCTAATATTCTTTTTTCCCTTATTTTATTACTTTTATCTCTTATCGACTATGGATTAAATCAGAGAATTGATTCTAACATCGAGCATTGAAATTGTTTATTAAAGGAAAATATCAATTCAATAATAAAAAAAGAAAGGTATGTATTATTTTGTATCGTATTAAATAAATAATAAATTTTAAATTAATCTGCTACTAATAGTAAAATATACAAATAGTTTAATAAATAAAATAAAATTAAATGTAACGAATTTTATATTATTTTAATTATTATATTTTATTTGATTGAGATTTCAATTATTCGATTCAATCCATTTTTCTTAACATTAAGTAATAATAATAATAATAATAATAATAATAATTGAAAGGAACTTATCACTTCTTTAACTATCATTTCTTTCTTTCTTTTTTTTTTCTAATTAACGAACAATATATTTTTATTTGAAAGCAGTAATCTAGAACTAGATTTAACACGAACTCAAACAATTTTTGATACTGGTTACACAGAATGCAACATCGATGAAATAACGCGAATGGAATAAAAAAGAAGAAAAATAAATTGATAGAGAAACGAAGCGGATGATAGGAAAGAAGGTGTATACGAAAAGGATTTTTCTACGTCGTAAATTCGATGTGCCATAAAATTGTGAACAGAAAGCTTCGTTAAAGAAAAACGTTGAGAAAAGAATCTGATGTAATCGACGATAGAGGGAATATTATAAAATAATCACAAACGTGACAAACGCAACGAGGAAAAATAATTTTTATATATAGAACTAGCATTGGTTATGGCTTGAATAGCCGTGAAAAGTAAAAGAAATAAATTTGAATAGACTTTTCTCAAATAAAGGATGTTTATAATTTCATGAAAATTACATATTTTACATATTTACATATTTAAAAAGAGGAAAATCAAAAGAAAGAAATTTAATTGTGATAATATCGAATACTTTTGTATTCCATATATTTATATATTTTATAAATATATTTTTATCACGTTATGTATATTTTCTATTCGAATATATAGAATAATTGGCATTATACATGTGTAAATTTCATCTATAAAATATCATAAAATTTATGTATAATATTCATTTATATAATTGCTTGCAAATATATATTTTTAAAAAGATATAATAAATAAATAATTTTTAAAAAAGTAAGCGAATAACATTTAATATTGATAAAAGAATAATTCGCGTTGATGATGAACGAATGGAAACCAATTCTTTTTCAAATTACTGCGTTGGAAATGATAGCAAAAAATTTCAACGATATGAATATGAAATTTTATCATGTATTTTTTAATTTTTCCTTCGAATATTTTTATTCCTTCGAATAGATATTTACATAATTATTATTATTATTTTTTTTTTCAACGAAAGCAACGAAATTTGAAAAGTGAAGAGACTCTGAAGATTTTTCAAAAATTTTTCTGCCAAGAATAATTCTATTCAAGGAAACAATGATGTACGACACGACAAAAACTTGAGGTATATTTTTTTTCTTCTATCATTTTTCACAATTTTATTTGAATCTGAACAGGAAAATTTTATAGACAGTTTTACATAAAGGAAAGTTGAAGAAACTAAACAAGTTTTAAATTTACAACATTTATGATATATACGTTAGATGCACAAATGTTGTTATTTTTTTATGCCCTCTTGCTGCCAATCGTTCGTGCCTGAAACTTTGATAAACATCGATTTTCTTTGAAATTGCTTTTACATGTTTGAAACTGAAAAGAAAAAGTTTCTTAAGCTTCGAGGAAACTTGTAACTTGCTTCCTTTTTCATTAAATTATCTTTAAAAACAAAAAAAAAAAAAGTGTCGAATAATCCATCGTACTTAATTTATAACTTTATTTTCAAGTTGAGAAGTAAAAATTAAATTGGAATAAAAAGTCGACTCGATTCGATGAATATTTTTTAATTCAAAATGTTGTAACACGAAAATAAGTTTGAAAATTCTTTCATCGACTAGATAAAGAATAATCGATGAAACGATTTCGTGACATTTTTAATTGTAATTCAAATTTAATTATTTTGAATTTTCAGAAATAAAATAAATACACCATGAATACATGAAGTTTTTATATGGACGAAATGGATAAAATTTTGAAGAAATCAATTATCAGTTTTCACTGATTAATTTAAATATGATATAAAATATTATGACAAATGTTGTTTCAAGGAAAAGTACATTAATGTCAAACGAATTATCCTATATTCAACAATGATTATCTTAATATATTTTATCATAATTTTAAGTATATCTATTTTTTTTAAATAATTCGTATTTATATTTATATAATTATATTTTTGTATATTTCTGTTTAACCTTTTTTTTTTTTAAATTTTTATTTTCTCTCGTTTCTTCTTCAAATTAATCTTAATCTAAATCTGTGAAATTGCAAGAATATTTTGAATTGTATAATATTTTATAGATAACGATTATTTTTCAATTTTTTTGCGATTTATTTGATTTATTATATATACATATATAAGTAATATAAAGCTATTAAATTTTCAATAAAATCTTAAAAAAAATATCACGATATTTATCTATAAGAAGAGAATTTATATAATTAAATTTCCTCTTTACATTTTTCTCTTTACGTCAATAGTAATGATAAAATCAAGTAAAATATAATTGTTTTAATTAATAATCTCATAATTTTAAGTAATAATACTTTTCACAATTTTAAAAATATCCTAAAGCAAACACACATTTGTTATCTCGGTACAAAGGGACAAAAAAAAAATGTATATTACGAAACGTATAAATCATGCTACGTGAACTACTATGTTTGCATTCGTACATATTGAGATTTTATTTTTTTCTTTTTTTTTTTTCCCCGCCAGAGAACAACGTCGATAATATTTTCAGGTTAAAAAAATTCCGTCCAAACGTGAAAAAACTATAATTATGAATTATTATTACGAGAATTTATATCTATATTCATAATTAAATAAGAATCATAATAATTGTAATAATGTTAATGTGCAAAGTATTATTTTATTAACGAAGATAAATAGTAGCATAAACTAATTAAAACGTTCATCGTGATATGATTTAAATATAATCGATGCAATATCCATAAAAATTGCCACCTTCACTGTACATAATAATATAATAAATCATCATCCACCCAATCTTTTACGAACCGTAAAAGAGGGAAAATCGTGTCCTATTTTTTTTTAATCAATTCATTTATCGTTTCCTATAAATTACAATTTTATTTTATACGATTATTTCTGTATTAATCAAATTGCAATAAATGAATATATACACATCGAATAAAATCTTCACGATGAAGATTTCAGAACAAGTATTGCTTATTCGTATTGAAATTGAAGAAAATGATTGGGATTGCGAGGAAAGTCATATTTTATTGTAATAGAAAAAAAATTTCTCATAAAAAAAGAATATTATATAATATAATAAATATACTTACGTAGGCCTTCGTCTTCAATGTTTCGATTGAGAAGAATCGATATCTCTAATTTTAATGCTTCGTTGAATTTCATCTCGAAAACTCTTCATAAAATTATTTTATTGTAATTATTTTTGATCGAATGTACCGTTTCAACAAAGATAAAAAAAAAATATTTCTCGATTAATCGAGCTAATAATTGGCTTTCTACGTGAAAATTATCATCGTTCTTTCTCCATTAAGGAACTATATTAAACGTCCACAATTTGTGACTGAAATTTTTTGCGACTGGCCAAGTCGAGAAAAAAAATTGAAGATATCGACAATCGGATCGTACACCAGATGTAAACTGCACGAACGTAAACTCCATTGGAATTTCAACGAAATCCAATAAAAAAATTTACGTTACCATCATCATACCGATTGTTATATTCGTTTCATAGTTACTTTGAGAAGATATCTCCCTCCTCCTTCTCCCCTCCTCCTCTTGGATAGAAAAAAGCTCGTCGAATGCTCGATGTTCGATCTATGAAAAAATGAAAAAAAAAAAAAGGGGGGAAAAAAATAGGAAGCGAGAATTCATTTATACGCCAGATATAAAGGGTAAGTAAGGTAAGGAGACGGAATAAGCGGTTGAATCGAGTGATAAATGAGAGTAAGAGACTGATAGGGTGAAAGGGAAGAGAAGGGGAATAGAGAAGAGCGATCTGCGTCTGCGTTAAAATTTGGGGGCAACTGGAGCACGGTTAGCGTCGCGGCGACATTAGCTTTGCCGACATCGCGACGCTTCGATCTTCTTATTCGTTACTTACTCGTTGTTTACTTCTTCGATACTTGGCTCGTTACATCTTGTGGTGTGGACAAACTTCGACAATGTTCGAATTTAGGCGCTTTTGATAAATATATATATATAAATAATCGCTTAAATCGAGTTTCATCGAGAATAGTGTTTTAATTCTTTATTATTTAATTTTCCTTTGTTATATTCGGTATTGAAAAGTAAGATTAAAATTGTCAAACTTTTGTATAAGAACGATTATATAAATGAAAAGGAATTTCTTTAAAATTGTAATTAAAACTATCAAATAACAATGTAAATGAAATTGTTGAATTTTTTTAGTTATTACGGTACGGTTATTACGGTGGAAAAATAGTTTTGTTTAATTTCAATAAGAAAAATTGAAAGAAGATGTGGTTACTGTAATAATCAACGTATTCACGGATTTTATAGATTCTCAACTTTTTACATTGATTCAGTAGTGCATCGTTAAGGATAAAGAACCACTTTCAAAGAGTCTGTAAAAGATAGAGAAATAAAATTGAAATACTTTTCAAGACTCGAAAAGGAAGTCCTTCGGACTTCTCTCTGAAATATAAACATGAGAGTAAAACGTATTTTTAAATATAATAATTTCACCGTATCTTTTTGATTAAAAAATTAATAATAACAATAGAAATAATAACAGTAGAAATTAAAATATTGTAAACTAAAATTATTTTAAGAGACAAAAAAAATTGATAAAACAATTTTTATTGTTTTATTTTATTTTATTTTCTATTTTTTTTTTTTTTTCGTTTATTTTTTAATCAATGGTCAAATGATAAAAATCGAAGGTGGAAATATTTAACAAATTTTTGCTCGAAGAAAAAATTTCTATGCCTCTCCGAAGAATCAAACTCTTTTACTATTATTCGAAGATTACCAAATACGCTTGATCGAAATTAATACGCGTTGGAAATTATCCGCTAGAATTTCAACGGTCGAAGAAAACCGTTAATCGAAGCACACAAAGAAGAAGGAAGCGGATTTAAAATAATCATGACGGATTTTAACACATCGTCGAACTACTACGTTTGCGATTTATCATCCTTTTACTCGTATTATTCGCATTTGCATGGATGGATCTCCCTTTTCGTCTGTATTTTCGGCTCGATCGCCAACATTTTGAACATTCTCGTTCTTACTCGACGAGAAATGCGATCACCGACTAATATAATTTTAATGGGATTGGCCGTAGCAGATCTGCTCGTAATGATCGATTACATACCCTATGCGTTTCACTTTTATCTGTATCGTCGATCAAGAAGGGACACGTTCACTTACGGATGGACGATCTTCGTGCTGTTCCACTCGAACTTTTCTCAGGTAAATTATCATCAATTGATTATTTGAATTGCGAATATTTATGTTCATTTTATATAATATATATATTTTTTTACATCAATATAGTAAAAATTCTGATTATCTTGAGACGTGGATCGAAAGATTCAGATTTTTAAGGTTATAAATTAATTTTTTCGCATAAATAATGTCAATTTATTGGAAAATCATTATATTAATTGAATATTCGAATAGAATATAGCTTCATAAATATTCACAGTTTAATTATAACAAAAATTGAAATTGAAAAGAATCGAAAGAATATTCATTTCATTATAAAACTGTAGAGACTTGAGATTAAGAAAATTCAATTAATAAATTATATTTACTTTGAAATCTAATTATTACGAATTTTTAATTATTTTTTACGATGTGCAAATGAGAAAAATTTATTAAGCATTTATCTTGACTAGATTTGATTAAAAGAAAGGTAACTGCGTAATTTTGCGTTTCCGAATGAAAAATGATAACAAATATTATCGTACTACTGACCTATAAAATCGTTTGGTATTTATGATTGCATTATGAGTGCATTCTTCCTAGATCGTCATTCCCTTGCTTTTGTTTGATGAGGTTCGACCTACATGTTTGGAAATCAATTATTCCAATGCTTTATACTTTCTCTATCTTCACTTATAATTAAAAATTTAATTGCAATTTAATAATGAATTTAGCTTTATTTTTTTTCCAATTTAATATTATATTTCTTAAGAAAATTAATAATAATGAAATAATCATGTATCAATGTATATCAAACTTGGTAAAATTTTATGATATCTAAACGAAAAAAAAAAGCAGAATTTTATTACGATTATAAAAATTATTTTTCTCTTTATCGGATTAGATTAGATTATAATTCGGACGTTGAAAAACAATTAAGTGAAACGAATATATAGAATTTATAATTGAAAATTACGTTGCGAAGGTAAAAGGAAAAATGAAGATAAAATTTGCGGAATAAAATTCACAGGTTTGTCATACGATTTCGATCTGTTTAACTTTGATATTGGCCGTGTGGAGATACGTGGCTGTGGCAAAGCCACAACAAAACAGAGAATGGTGTAGTTACAGAAGAACTATTTTTGCTATTTTAATCGCTTATATTTTCTGCCCTATACTTTGTATACCACTGTATATTACAACAGAAGTAAGAAAACAAGTTGAACTTCTCGATTCCAATGGAATGACTGTACATAATCCAAATAAGAGTTTAATTGGTAAGTAACTTGATTTTATTTTTCTAATTTATGTACACATTATTTAATTATTGTTGATCAGCAATATTTTCTCATTCAATTCTTAAAATTCCAAGATTTGATTCCAAAACTTAACGTTTTAGGTTAGATTCTGACTTTAAAACATATAATATATCCAAAATATTTAATATATTTAAAATATTATATAATTTTTAATATTAAAACAATTTAAATAATTTTAAAAAAAAGGAATATTATAGAATATCCAAATTTGAAATTCTAAATAAAGATAATTGATATGTATTTATATTTTAGAAATTATAATTAATATATTGTTATCTTTTACGAAAAACAATAATAATAAAAATATAAAATGAGTATAAACAATTATGATTAAAATGAATACCTACTAATTATTACGAAAAGCTTGATATTGAACATATTTACGGATAAATTGATAGCACTTGTAATCTTGATTTAATATCAGTGCAAAGTTGGAAGTACGCAGCGCGTGCATTAATGAATTGAACTTCATATTTCAATGGAATAATTCCATCCTCTACTGGCAAGATCATAATACCATTTCCATGGAAAATGATCTCAATATTGAGTTAGCTAATACAATTTCCTTCAAATTTGAGTATCACAGAAACTGTGACATAAATAATTTTTTAATACCTTAGTAATCAATTACCTTAAAATTAAGCTGTATAAATGTACTTTGATATGAGAATATCGTATAATAATATGAATAACATACACGAAATATTTTTTATGTTTTCATAATTAATAAAATTAAAATTCTTGATTAAAAATGATATAAATATTAATGGAATGATAGAAGTAAAATTTTTAACGATAAAAGTAAATAAATGATGTTGAGATATTACGAGATAAATGTGTGTCGTACATTTTGAGCAAAGGTTATGTACGAAGAAGAAAAAGCTTCTTAAAAGGATGTTGCGTAAAAAAACAAAAAAAAAAAAAATGAACAGAGAACATGACATTCCTTAACATCCTTTTAAGTGCATTAAACATTATTGCATGAAAATCATTGTAATTTTTTACGTTTATTTTATAACAAGTTAATGAATCTTTTTCTTTTGATGTTTAGGAAATATGACGAATACGACGCTATATTTCGTCCGATTAACAGAAACAGCGGAAAATCATGATATCATAAAGGAACTAAATTTCTGGATCTATAGTGTTGTGATAAAACTTTTTCCTTGCCTCGTGCTTACGATTGTGAGCTTAAAACTTTTGCAAGTTCTATTGGAGGCAAAACGAAGAAGGCGAAAATTGACTAACATTCAAGAACAAAATTTCGAGAAAAAAAAGAGTTGTCGAAGAGCAGATAAGGAACGACAGACTGATAGAACTACTATGATGTTGCTCGCAGTTTTACTACTTTTTCTATTGACCGAACTACCACAGGGAATTCTGGGTCTTTTTAGCGTGCTCCTTGGCCCAAGATTTTTCAAAGCTTGTTATTTGATGTTAGGTTGGTATATGAAAAATTATTTATCAAATATTAATTAAAAAATAAAATAATAATTCGTTTCATGTTTGAAATATCTCAATAACCAATAATTTATTTCAAATATTCCATGTATTTTTGCATAAATATAATATGATGAAGATTTTAATCTTTTGATATATAAGACTAAAATATAACTTAACAAGATAATTATATAATATATAATATATATGTATGTGTAATAATTATTTTTTATTTTTGAATATTTTTTTTTAAATTATAAAAGATACAAAAAAAAATATCGTCGAAGAGAAAAAGAATTTTTTCCTATGAAGGAAGTTATGTATAGTAACGAAGTTATCGTCACTATAATATAAAAACAGTATAGTATAAAGCATTCAATACAAACAAGCAATGTAGTAAAAAAAATTTGAAAATCGTGGAATTTGTAAAATCTTGATATGCTTGAAAAAAAAATGTAAAATTAAAAATTTTTTGATTCGTGTTAATTGTTAAATTTTTGTTAATCAAAATATTTATAACATTTATGATATATTAATAATATAATGTTCGATAGAAAATGTTTTTGAAATAAACATTCATTCTTCGCATATAACAAATATTTATTAATTTTCAGGTGATGTTATTGATATGCTAACACTTGTAAATTCAGCCATAAACTTCATTTTATATTGTACAATGAGTAGACAATTCAGGAAAACGTTTAACGAACTATTCTGCAAACATTGGAATATTTCCAAGAATAATGGAAAACAAATTTGTATACAAAATAATGGAAATACAGGTACAAATCATACACAAGTAACACAAGTATAGTTAAGAAGAAAATAATAAAGTTTTTTTCCCGTGATTTTTGTTTATCGAATAAATAAAGTGATTGTGATTTTTGAATAAGTAAAATAATTTAATAATAAAATTAGTATTTATTTGTTTTTTTGTCTTTGATCGACATTAACTTATAAATAAATACTAATAAAATATAATATTTTATATTTATGTACATTAATAATATAATTTGACATTGATAACATTTATTATCGACATTTCTTACAAAAAGAATGTAAGTATTTCAAATTTTATTTTCTTTATCTTATAAGAAGTAAGTTTTTACAAAACTTTATATACTATGCCAACAGATGGCGTTAAAGATAATTTTCTTCAAATAATTTGATTATGATTAAAATTTTTTTGAATTTAGGAGTATTTGAACGAAAATACCACTGCCAAAATGGAGCTGATGAATAATATTATTATTATATAATATGCAGTGATGTTTTACTATAGAAAAAAATAAGTACATATCCAGTATTCCTAAATTCATCAAAATTTACTTACGTATTTGTTTAATTCCTTTGAGAACATCAAAAACTGATTTTTGAAACGAAGAATTTATACTTTCATCTCTAAAAATCTAGAAAGGTATTTAAATATATATTTAACATTGAATAAATTTTTGTTTAAAGTTAATATATCTTAACTGCGAATTGTAATTCAAGTGTTTGTTACTGCTGTTAAAAATATAACAGTAATGATATATCATGATATTGATTATGTCAATAATGTTCTTTAATCTTTATAAATTGTATAAATTGTAAATATTCATATTTTTACGTAAATACATGTAACAAACACCTGTAACTTGTAGCAACGAATATAGCAATATGAATATACACAGTATAAAACATAAATTGTACAAAATACATTATATATTACATTATATTCATTTCGTTATAATATTATCTTTCGAAACGAATTTTCATTTATTAACATTTTTCGTATAGTCAAATAGATGGAATTTAAATATTGGAGATAATCCTACCCATGTATTTCGAGCACCCCCTGTTGTCGATTCTAAGAACTAACAATGCCAATGGCGAAACTAGCTTCGTTTGAGACGCTAAAGTATATTCGCCGAATGGAAATCGTAGCATAAATTTTGTAACAAATGTAAAATAAGTGAAATCAAGCAGTGATAGCCTTTCAAATTTATAGTTTTATCAATGAAAGTTTCGGAGATTCCTTAAAATTTAAATCTATATTGTGCAGTATCTGTATATACACACAGGAGACGCTTCGAGAACGAGTATAAAAGGTACGTTCACCTTTATCCTTTTAAATCTTTATTTTTGTATAAATTTCCTATTTTTTAACACGTTACTATATCTTTTGCAAGTAATTTCGTAAAACAGTATTGATTTATTTGTATTTATTTGTCTCTGGATTTATAATGTATAAGAAAAAATGCCGTTATATTTCTTCATTAATTTTTTTCATTAATAGGTATATAAAACTGAAGTATGAAATTTGAAATAATTTTATTTTTATATTCTTAATATACTAGGTTATGGTTATTAAAATATGCTCGTTATCTTATACGATCTAAATCATAAGCTCGTATATTTTTTTTTTGATATAGTATTTGTTTCACATTATAAATATTAAAAATAAATACATAAATTTATTTTGATTATTATTTTTTAGAAAATAATTATTTTTCATTCTTTTCAAAGTTATCAATATTTCAATGATTTTATAATTTAAATTTTATCAGTGTTGTCATTGTGCTTCTTGCATTGTGAATGTTTAAGTTGGCAATTGTACATTAATTATATATGAAACTTTTATAGCTTATATATTTTTTTTCTAAAATATTCTATAATATCTATTAATATAATATAATAACATTATTATTTTTTATTATTAATTAATAAAAAAAGATAATATTTTTACGTAAAATAAAAATATAAGCACTCGCGTCATAAAATTTATAATTTTTTTAAGGGTTATTTATAATTAAGTATTCGATAAAATTTACATGGAAATATGTTCTATTATTTTATTTGTTATACATTATTTTTAAATTAAGATAATATATGTTTGAAATTCTATATATTTAAATGTATATAAAAACTTCCCGTAAAATATATTTCATATCTTGTGCACGGGGAAATCATTTGAAAGAAATATTAATAAATATATTATTCTTGTAAGCTTTCATCATACATCGAATAAGCATTCTATTTGATCATTAATGTATTTTGCATTCAATGGCAAATATTTACGAAATAATAACATTTTCCTGGAAAAATATCTTTATTTTTACATTAAAATTTCTTTGTACCCAATTTCGCATGCTTTTGTTTTACGTTCATTAAATGTGAGCTCAATAATATCGTATGTCCTTTGATGTTTCTTTGAGACTTGCAAAGTTAAAATTTATAAATTCGAAATTACTTTCTTGAGAAAATGTTAAAAATGTGTTACATGTATGTACAAAATGTTAAATTTTATATAATAAATCTTCAAATTATTTTTACAGAAGAGTTATTTATTCGATTTTTTTAACAAAAATTATTTGTAAAAAAAAAAATAAAAATAAAAGTGATTATAGAAAATTATATTCTTTATATGGAAAAAAATATTGCACTAACTTGTAACTCTATAATTTAAAAATTAAATGTTAGATGTAGTAAATTATACGTACAAATAACTTTTTATTCAGATTTAAATTTTGAAACAATATTTCACGATGAAAATATACATTTATCGCAAATCTTTTTTCATCTTCATTATAATTTATTTTCTTCGATCAAAATATTTATTTTTAACAATGAAACCTAATTATAGATTTATTAAAGTTTTATTTTTTATTTAAATTAAATCGATACACGATGTTATAAAATTATCAAAACATTTTTTTCATAAACCGTTGACCTTAGACGGTTCGATAACCGGATCATTATTTTTGACGCGGTTCGACTTGAAAGGTCAGCTGTAGCGGCAATTAAATAACGAAAATTAGATAAGTTTGGATCTACTACTGTTACGGATCATTTTTCATTCGGAGGTTAATTTCGAAGGTCGTATACAAGTACGTTACATATGTCGAAGTGGAAACTGTTTTACTAACAAATCGAAAGCATGGCACGGGTGTAGATGCATATACATATGTAGAATCGATAAGAAAGAGGATACATTAGTGTGTAAACTAATATATGCGTGAAGTGTTTCGGACAACTGTCTCGACCTTAATCGGAAGGCGCGCCCTTGGACGCTCTGTTCGGGGAAAGGTCGATTCGAGAGAATCGAGTGTAATCGTCGTAAAGAAGTTTGTTTGTTTGCGATAAGATTGCCTGCCTCTACCACAAGGTAACAGACACGATAATATACCACACTATGAGAGGCCACTATATACGCGACCAGTTGAAATGGGAGCATAGCGTGTCTCTCGATTTCTCCGTTCCAAACGTTCCTGGAATCCTCTCTGAAATAGATCCACCGAATGAATGGTCCGCTCGTTTCTAGTATATAACATTTATCATCTTCTAGTCTCGTATACGTGGTTAAGCTTTCTAATTTACCTTCGCGGCGGCGGAAAGCGCGACATTATAAAATCATTTACGCATTCTTGCCAGAGTGCGCTTAATCGTTACAAATTACTTGGATAGAGACCTCTGTAGGAATACGCGGAAAATATTATTTTCAACAGGGAGAGAGAGAGAGAGAGAGAGAGAGAGAGAGAGAGATTCAGCAGTTGCGCCTCTTTCGCAATTTAACGTTTGAATTAAAATTGCGCTCGCATTGAGCGTATATCGTTTCAAGGAAATCGTTCCAATGCATCTATCGCTACTTCAATTATTGCCACTGCATTGTTACACTAGCTTATTTAGCGATAATTGGTACTCCATAATACCGTTGCGGATTGAAACCAAACAGCCCGTTATATATATATATATATATATATATATATATATAT
>NW_006264058.1:47729-50273 GCF_000469605.1 Apis dorsata
GCGTAAGCGAGTAAAAATGTAATAAAAAAATTCGTTGATTATGATTTTATGATCGCTATGAAATTAAAGCTTTTGATTAATTCTTACGATGTTTCAAAAAGTATCGAGAACGTTTGACAATCCTTGAAATAAATTTTAATAAAAAAAAGGAATAAAAGTGATTTTATCGACTGAGATTCGATATAAATTTTTTCAAATTACTTACTTACTTTTTTGTATATCGCAATTTTATATGTATCTCGTGCTACTTTTCTCTCTCTTTTTCTCCTTCTCTTCATCTCTCTCTCTCTCTCTTCCCGTTTTCTTTTTCTTCTCGTTCTCGACCATTCCCTTACCAGAANATGCATTAATCGTCAGATACAATTATTATCTTCATTTTTTTTTCATTTTTTCTAGAATTCATACAGATTTAATGCAAAAAGAAAAAAAATAAAAAAAGAATAAATAAAATTTAAAATTCCGTGTTTCTTAAATAAAACACGATATTCTTACAACCTTTTCTCAAACGATGTCAACATTTGTCTGTTAGAATATTATTTTTAATTATATTGTACGCGATTATATATTTTAATAATTTTACATCGAAATAATTTTTCACGAAGTTTAACGCAATATTTGATTACATAACATTGTGCGTATTACCATGATAAATCATTGTAAAAATTGCACGCGTTAACTTTAATGTATACGTGCAAATAAATAAGTATATGTCTTAACTGGTGTCATCGCCGATGACAGTTACTAAATTACTATTGATTTCAGATTCATTTCGACGTAGTTCTTCGACGCCAACGTGTAAATACATTTTTAAATCTCACGTTTTTCAACACAAACAAAATCGGATTCGCCATTATTATCTATTTCACGAAACTGTGCATACGTTTACACGAACTTCTTCCTACTTTTAACTACAGAATGAAAAATATTTTGTAAAGTATTTTTCTCGGTCCTTTTTTTTTTTTTTTTTTTTTTTTTTTTTTGGTATATGAAAACTTTTTTAAGCGTATCAAAGCTCGAAGAAAGATGGAACAGTTCGACCTAAAAAAAAAAAGTACGATTTCTATAAAACCCGTCAATTTACCACGAAATCTCCCCCACTAGGTCCCCATAAATGCACAATGGGACGCATTGTATTCCTAATAACGGAATCGGCCTCCACCCATTGTTCAGGAAACATAAAAGGTTTCTGGAAATGTGCGATCTACGAACACACGTTTCTCTGTCGGCCGTTACAGTCGCATCTTTTATTATCGAAATAAATTTCAACACGAAAATTCAATTAAAATGATTTTTAACATTTTTCTTAGACAACGAAATATTAACTATATATATATATATATTTTCTATTAAAATTTAGAGAAAAAGAAACGGATCACTTTAGAAAAAAAAATATATATATTTATAAATAAAAGTTATTAAACGATCGATAAATGAATAAACGCGAAAAAAATTGATGAGCGGATACGAATGGTCGCGTGAAAGAAACGTCACATGATCTACTAGGATATAGGTTTCAAACTTATGACTCACGGCCAGGTGTTACTCTTTTGGACTACGTGCATCATCGATAGGCAATAATTTTTTTGACGGTTAGAATTCTAATAAAATGCAGGATGGAAATATATTCCGTGTAAATTATACATATATTTCTTTATCTCTTTTTATAATCGCTTTCGTAATCGTTAAAAATAAAAGCAACGAAAAACTTAAAAAAAGAAACGATTTCCTTATCAAGATTGAAACATAAATTAATCATATATTCGTATAAATATATGCATTTAAAAATAATTCTAATGTAAGCTTTTTAAAATTGCTTATATCGTTATTATTTACATAACACGAACGTTGCGTTAATCAGTTTTAATCAGTTATCCAGCTGTTACTTATTGCTCGTGTTAAGATACACAGTATGCATAACAACAAGTTTTATCGTTTAAAAAACTCGTTTGAAACTCGTTTTATCGTAAAAATGATGTATATAAAAGAAAAAAAAGTTTGGTAATTAAATTTTTATTAAAGATTTGACGAACGTTGAAAAATATTCTTCTGTTAAAGTTTATTTTTAGAAATGTATATTGACAGACAAAAAAAAAAAAAAAAAAAAATTTTCTTAAAGATAAATAGAAGCAGAATTTCTTGAAAAGAAGATTAAGTTTACAGATAAGATTTCACCGTTTCCAATGAAAATGTCTAAAAAATAAATGGCCTCGGAGGATATTGGAATCTAGAGTGAATCGGAAAGTTTTTGCAAAATGTTTGAAAAGGAGGTGGGACGAAGGGAGTGTAGCGTATTTTGTTAAGAGAAACTCGTATTGTACGACCAGCTGGATTCTTACGGATTTATTCTTGGAATTGAACAAGAATAACGTGTCTTAGGTACGCGTGGCTCTTTCTCTTTCTCTCTTCGTTTCGCTCGCTCGCTCGCTCGTTCACTCGCTTTCTTTCTCTACTTTTCTCTCTCTTTTTCTCCTTTTCTTCATCTCTCTCTCTCTCTCTCTTCCCGTTTTCTTTTTCTTCTCGTTCTCGACCATTCCCTTACCAGAA
>NW_006264058.1:50432-52898 GCF_000469605.1 Apis dorsata
TGCATTAATCGTCAAGATACAATTATTATTTCATTTTTTTTTTATTTTTTCTAGATATTCACACAGATCTAATGCGAAAAGAAAAAAGAAATTAAAAAAGAATGAATAAAATTCGTACACGAAGATAAACCAAAGTATCTTAATATAACGTGTTATTTATACCTCGCAAAAATATTCTATATATTTCTTATGTCTAGTGAATCTATTTTTATATATGTATTTTGTTTTGATGTAATACACGATAAAAATGTGAATAAACCAAAAATGTATATAACACACTGCTTTCCTCGGAAGTCAATTAAAATTATCCTCGACATCGTTGCATGCATAAAACACTTGAATTAATCGTTGAATATCATTGACACGTGTTATTTATAAAAAGTCAATTCGTTATTGAAAAAAAGAATTTTTCCATATAAATATACATATGTTTTATTCAATTTGAAAGAAACGATTTTCATTCGTTTCATTTCGTTCCAACGAATCGTTTATAAACAAACACGTTATGCGTATATACATACATATATATATATATATATAATTAAAAAAAATTGATACATTTTTCAAGAAATATGATTTTGCAAAAATTATAAATTTTTATCGAAATCGATTTCGTTAGAAAAGAAACTTCTGACCGTATAACAGTTCGTGAAATGTTTGCCAATGTCGAGTACGTGCGGTGGGGAGGGAGGAGGGAGTACGTAGTTAGTCTGGCAGCGGCAATCGATTGGCAGCCAAGATCGTACGGCGTCAAATCGTCGGAATTCGTGACGTTTCGTCGAGAAGCCCACGGAAATACGAACTCGTAAGCGAGAACGATGACGCGATAGCGCAGACGAGATCGCACGTAAACCAGTTAAAAGGAATCCATTTTTCCGCGAGCCATGTGCTCTGTCGCGCATGCGATAGCGATAGCTTTAACGGTCTCACCGTTAATATATGTTATTTCCTCTTGTACAATAATTGCATCTAATTTAAAATGATTTACATATATATATATGGTACGATTGATACGATATAATAATATTTTATTAAAGAAATTACTTCTGTGTATACTATTATAGAATAAAACGTAACGAATCAAATTTTATAATTTATTACACTTTATGTTTCTATTATTAGATCAATGTAAGCGTATTGAGTATTCATATAAAGTACATTACAATATAAGAATCTTTATGTAAATTTTTTTTTCAATAATTCATTTGTCTTTTGTCATCGTGTTTTGTCTGCAAATTAAAAAAATTTATACGAAGAAATACATTTCCAAGAAAGAAGTTCAATTTTCTTTTTGTGTTGCACAATATTTATCTGATGTAAGCATACCTTCTATTGAATCTTATTTTCGGTTTGCGTAATCAAAATAACTAAAATAATAAATCTAACGTTAAAAATCACATTTATAATTAATCATATTTATATATTTAGTATTTTCAATACATTTTTCATTCGTAATATTAAATTACTTCGGATTCTTCAATCGTAATGTTAAATTATTTAAGCAATGATCGTTAAGATGTAAAAATATAACATAATAAACTAAAATTCAATATTATTAATTATTTGATTGTTAACAAAACATTAGCGATATCTTGATTCGTTTTCGTATTGTAGCCATCGCTAAAATAGAATTCTTAATGTTCAGCGAGTATTCCACGATTTCCCCACTACTCGCAGTAGGATCACGTGTTTGCCCCCACCGCGTATCTCTACAAAGCAATTATAGATTCATTCAGTGGTAGCAGCGCCAGTGCTATCCCGACTCTCGCGTCGAAGGGATTGATCTTGTTTCCTCTTAGTATTGACAATTCTTTGGATGTAGACGCTGTGCATACGTAGAAAAGAATTTTCTTATTTATACTATCGAAATATTTTTGTTTCCAATTCTTGAAGATCGAAGAATTCGATAGTTTCTATTGATATATACTATATATATATATATATATATATATATATACTTTGAACAAGAATTATTTTTAGAAGTGCTTCGAGTTATTTTCGAAAGACGTGAGGTGAAAGTGGAAGTGCTTTTTCAGAGAAAGTTTCGTACGGGATTTCCTTTGAAGTTGTCACCAAACTACAGAAATATCAAAGTAAGAGATATTTTTAAATTATATTTTTTATTTTTTGAAAAATCAATATTGCATTGCAATTTTTTTTAATCTTAGAATGACATTGTTCCAGATACATTTACAATTATTATCAATATTTAATTTATGCTATGAATTTTAATGCTTAGATTATCTTTGTTTTATGTTAATATTTCAAGGATCATTATTCCCGAAATATATTTTTCATATATCAAAATCTGTTTTATTATGGTAAATATTATTATGGTAATTGATTAATTTCGAGAATTTAGAATATTTGACATTTTTTTGATGATAAGAAAAGAAATTAATTATTTCCTGTCATATATCTTTAATTTCTTTTTATTTTCTCTCTCTCTCTCTCTCTCTCTCTCTC
>NW_006264058.1:53082-58562 GCF_000469605.1 Apis dorsata
CTCTTTCTTTTTTTCTCTCTCTCTTTCTGACCTCTTTTCGCAGAAAGACTGTAACAAATAGGTAAAAGAAATACATAAACTGCAGTGGCGGAAATGGAGGTATTCATGTTTTAATGTCTTAAATACAGTATACCAAGATTTTCTAACAATTTAAGATAAAAAAAAAAAAAAATGAATTATTTTTGTAACGAAAATAAATGAACTACAATTTTAAAATTATAATTTATAAAGTATTCGTTAAAGTGCTAAAATTATCATTTTGAACGATATTTTTTTCAATTTAGAATTGAAGAAGAGAAATTTCACGTATCTTAAATTAATTTTATTTTTAACAAAATATATCGAAATAGTTTTCCAATTTATTTATTTTATCATATTTTCACAATAAAAGTAATTATTGTTTTAAAATTAATTCTAGGGATTAAGTTGAAAGAAATCGTTAATTAATAGCTTGAGGTTAAAGCTCTAATACTTATAATAACAAAAGTAATTCCGTTCACGGAAGCAGGTTTATTTCTCCGAAGGCTTGTAAAATAAAATTCATGCTTATCTGTAAGTGATAAAATCCGTGTTACCACTCATTCGAGGAACCTCTTCTCATTTATACTTGCTGGAAATCTTGTCGATAATGAGGCCAACTACAGTATCATTCATAAGTGGTGACTGTTCAATTAACTCAAAATTTTATCGTGTTATTCTCTTTATTCTCCTTTCGTTTTATTCTACACTTTTGTTCGAATCGTATTTTTATACTAATTTTTTTTATTTCGTAATTATTTATTTATATTTTGCAAACAATCACAATATTCATAAAATCCAAATCTTAATTATAAATATTACGCGTGTAAACTTCAAAAAAGTTAATATTAATTAAAAAAATACCGTTTTAAAAAGAAAAATGTAATTACATACTTGTTTTTTTTTTTTTATCACTTTAAATCTTACAGATTATCAATATTAGTAAGGGAATTAAGTTTAAAAATAATTTGTTACGTTTTATAACCTAAGTTTGGATATCATATATTTTTCGTTTAATAATAAAATATTATACGCGTATTTGTTTGTAAAATAAAAATCTTTATTAAAGATTAAAAATAAGATTTAGATATATAATATTTGCTAATATCGATAAATCGTTCGTGAAATGAGCTGTATAACCGAAGGACCGTAGAGGCATCGATGAAGTTGACCAGTAAAATTAGCATTCGCTACGACGAACTGTATTTCGCCGGCGTATAGGTCATCAGCCCAGTTCGTCGTTTTCCAAGAAGACGAATTTCTAGTCGGACCCCTTGGAACAGGGTAGATCCCAAACCCTTCTCTCTCTCTCTCTCTCTCTCTCGATTTATGATGCTTTCGAACCACCTTATGACTTTGAACGTGAATCGTAAAACTCGTTCGTTGCTTTTTCTTCGCCAAATTTATGCACTTTTTCATTCCTCTTCTGCTACACATACATAACATAATAATCCGTTTATTCTTTTAATTTTTTATCACAAATTCCTTCTTCGATTATTTTCTTCTCCTTTTTTTTTTTCTCGACTCTTTTTTTTTTCCTTTCTTCTTATTCGTTAAAATATTTTAATAAAATTATGTTATTATGTTAAATTGTTACAATTTTATATCATTTTATTAAAAGATTTGTTATATGTCGAATATAGACATCCGTGCGAATCTCGAAAATAAATATAATATCTATGAAAGAAAAATGTTCTAATTGATAAATAAGCAAAAAGTTTCCAAGAAAAGAAACGAAATCCTTTTTTATAATATCGTTGATGCATTCGTAAATCTTGAATTCCTGTGATAGTACAAAAAAAAAAAAAAAACATTCTCTTAAATTTCTTCTAATTTTGTGGCCCTCCATCAGAGTCTCGTTCTGTTTCCTCAAATAAAACTACAACGTCCAATTCTGCGAAGTCCTCCTTGCTCGAAGAAAGATTTTTCTCTCCTTCTCTCTCTTTCCACCGTTTCCACTCCCCTTGGCATTCCAACGACAGGAGAGAACAGATGGTCGAGGAAGAATAAAGATCAGGTTCACTTTGAGTGGTAAAACAAAAAAAAAAAAAAAAAAAAAAAAATCAAAATTAATAAATAATCGGAATTTTTTTTTTTCTTTACAATATTCACGCTTCCCTTTTTTTTTTTTTTTCTTTCTTTATTTTACACCTTTTTACAATTTTCAAGTGTTATAACGGCGATTCTTCGATTCTTCGTTTCGTCAAAATTCAAGGAATATGTATGTAATTATTTATTTATTGAATCATTTTTATTATTAATTTGAAATATCAATATTGCTTGTTCATACGAAAATGTTAATTACACGTTTGTTCGATAGGTAATTAATTAATTAATTAATAAAATTTTTCTTTCTAAAAAAAAAAATATATATATCGTTTTTAAATTTTTTGTTTGAAAGATCGTTTAGATAAGAGGAATAAATATTTTGAACGTGAGTTAAAAATAAGAAGAAACAAGTGATACTTAATAGTAATAATAATAATTTTTAGATAAATATTTGAGAGAAAAGAGAAATAATATGAAAATTTAGAATTTCAAAATAGATTGAAGAAATGACAGTATTTGATCATATAAGTGGGCATGTATGAGTAGTCCTATATTTAAATAGCGTATAATTTCGATATCGTGTATAAACGTGTCATCAATTGACGATTATTATTTCAAGGAAGAGTTGATAAAGTTAACTTGCGTCACGAAATGAAACAATATTTTATTGTGTTTCACGCTTTTGTTTATTGTTGTACAATTTATTAGATTAAATTAGATTCTGGATATCAGAATAGAATCATTATATAAATTTTTTTTTTTTTTTTTCATTAATTCTATTTATAAACGTTCTAATATTTAATTTTAATAAATATAATTTTTATCCGTAAAATTTACTTTCATCGAAAAAAAAATCAAGTTAATAATACGTTTCTCAAAAGATAATTTGCAAAATAAGTCTCTTAATTTATTAAAAAAAAATTTACGAAAAAAAAAAAATTCTCGCGTAATAATCATAATTGGTGTATTATTGATATTATTTCGCAAGTATTGAATAAATGAAAAAAAAAAAAAAAAAAAAATGTTGTTTCAAAAGATTAAGTCCTATTTATTAGAGGATATATATTACTTTTCAAAATACATTTTGTGTTCGATATAATTTGATTGAATCGTGGAGTTGTGCGTTCCTGGAAAATGTTATCTTGGTAATTATCGTTGATTCTGATAATACATTTACATCGTAATTTTGCTTATCGATAACGTGAATTAAGGGGTTGTAAACACGTGAAGAAGTTTCTGGTAGAACCGATTATGGGGTTCCGGATAATATCAATTCGTCGATGACGTGATGTGAAATCGTTTCTCGAAATTGGCTTCGGCACTCGTGCCTTTTATTCGGAACGATGAATATTTATTGTAACTGCAAGTTTGTTAATCGTGACACGACAATTCTGGCGAAAGTGTTCCATTCGCTAGAATATTGCGTTGCAAGAAAAGCATTGATTTCCTTTTTTTTTTTATTTTTCTCGCGATATTTTGTGATACTTTTAAGAAATTGTCGAAACGTTTCAAAATTACCAGAGAAAAATAAATGTTACTAGGTCACTAAAACGTAATATTACTCACGTTCTAATAAAATGATTTAAATGTTTGCTCTACAAATTTAAATAAATATCGTAAAATTTATATTGTATATTTTTTATTATCATTCAAGATTTATTTTTAAATTGCAAACACGAGATTAATCCTGCTCGAAACAACGAACAAATATTTGGAAAAATCTATATATACGATTGATATAGAGAAATCAGTTGTGTTGATTTGGAGTAGAAGAGTAGGAGGTATCGTCAGTTGGTCCGCGCGCCAGTAGTGGGGAAAGAGATGGTGGGGAGTTGGAGAGGCCAAGAACAACTTCTAAATGGGGGCTTGGCCTTCTAGCGTTGCGACACGTTCGTGGAAAAGCGGCTCCGTGCCGCTTTACTAACACTCGGACATCTCTCTGCCACGTGGCCCATTAAAACACAATGGGAAAAGAAGGCAGCTGTGGTGCGCGCGAACGATGTCGAAAGATGCGTCTCTATTCCTGTCGGGATCACGAGAGAATGCAACACCTGGTCTTAAACTATGAATCGTAAAGTCGTAAGTGGAAGTTGCGCTTAACGTTTGGTCGATTATTTAAATAACCCCAGTGAGACACTGACAAGGTTAACGGACTCTTATGTCAACGAGTGACTCGCTCGATTAGTTGGTAGGGGGATATGCATGAGAAATCGATTTATATTCATTAGATAAATTCTTTGTGTTTTCTTGTTTCATATTTCATTATATCTCTTTGTTTTATTTGATTTTTTATTAGTATTACGTTCATATATATTGTTTCAATGGTAATAGAAAACGATAACTGTAGTTAAATAGGAATGATGATTGTAAATATTTGTTATTGATATTTTGCATATTAAATGATACAAAAATTATATTCGTGAAATGAAAAATTATTAATTAAATGGATTGGTTAATTTCATTCTTTATTTTAAAATCATATATAATGTAAATTAATAATCAAATTCATTAATATTTTTAATAATTTAATAAATGAAAATTTCAAAATAATTTTCATCTATTAATATTTAATCTATTAATATATAAAATATTATTAATTAATGTAATTAGTGAAATGGAAATAATTTGATTTAGTTGGAATTCCTTTATTTACTACGCATTGGACAATTATTCACTGTTTTTTACGTCTGTTGATCAACCTTGTAAGAACACGGGTTGAACGCGAAACATTTTATTCTTAGAACAAGTAGCAGCTGCCTTAGCATATAATTATTTTATAATTTGATTAAAATATTATATACTATTAAAATAAACAATAAAATTGAAAAAAATTATTTAATCATATGTTATCTTTTTTCTTTAATGGAAAAATTTAATTTTATTGTAATTGTATAATTGAAAATAAATAATCTCTTTAAATTAGCAATGACTTTTTGAAAATAAATTCAAATTTATTTAATTATGTAATAAAATTATGACTTTGAAAATAAGAATTTAAAAAATTCAAAATTTAATTAAAATAAAAATAAAATGATTTTAAAAAATAAAAAATCAAATTTTAAATTATTATATATGGATAAATATAATATTATATAAATTTAATATAATCAAGATTTTTGAAATGATTGCGTTGAAATGATGAGAAAAACGAAATTACAGAGGCATGTCAGTATTTTTAGTTGGAACAGATTTTCATGGAAAATAACTTACGCAATGCGGTCAATTACGTAAATTATACTAGTCACTTATAAATAATCATGTATAGTGAATGATTAAAATACAAAATATTATTGTATAGTATCATAAAAACTCATATTTTCATATTTTAAATTAATTTTTATTATTTATTAATTTTTATTATTAATTTTTATTATTCTTTCTTTAATATTTTTTTATTTATATTTTATATTTAT
>NW_006264058.1:58866-87312 GCF_000469605.1 Apis dorsata
TTATTATAGGAAATAAATTTTTCGTAAATATTTCAATTTAAAAATAATTTAAAATTGTAATGCAATTATATCATAAATTTAAAAAAATATTATATTATATAATATAATATATATATTGAATTATAAATTATATGTTGTTATATTATTTTTATATTTTTATTATGATTTTATAAAAAAAAAATGTTTTTTATTTACAGATACAAGACTGTGTTATGCTGAAAGTAAGATTTATCTTCAAAAAATGTTGACAGTGATGTGCCCAAGCTGTCGTCACCGATTTCCAGCTCCAGGTTGTTGTGAACCTAAAAATATGAATGAAGATAATACTCTAATTCATCCAACAACCTGTTACTATGGTGGCCTGCTAGTTCCTAAGAGTTATACTAGTGGTGGTGGCTGTTTTATAAATGCACCAACTATAATTCATACGCAACCAGTTATCAATTCCTTCAACTATCCATCAATGACACTTGATTTGGAAAAACCAAGAACTGATAAACAAAGGGAAGATTTCCTTCAAAGATATGAAAAAAATACACAAGTTCTTGGATTTCCATTAATCAATGAAGAATTACAAAAGAATCAAAGTTCTGGATGTCAAATTACTACAAGCTGTGACTTAACTGGAGGAAGTGTAACAATAACAACACCAAGTATACAATCTGGAGGCTGTTTAATTCAAAGTATGGATTCTGAAACTCTTATGCATACACCACATATGGAAATCCGTCCAAAATTATCTGGTGGAGGATGTTTTGTGCAAAAAACATTATCAACTGAAAATCAAGAAGTTTCTGTTATATCTCATGAAAAAAAAATTCAACAAGAAAGTGTGAGTCATGATAAAAGGATGTTTTTAATACCTCCAAGTGGCTGTCAAGAATTACCAGGGACTCGAAGAAATATATTATCACAAAAAATAGAAGAAGCAACTTCGCTAGAAAATTATGAGGAAAAGTCAATTTTCTCAGATTTTCAAATGAATGTGCCAGTAATGCAATTTCAACAAGCTAAAAATTCTAAAACAAATGAACATGAATTAGAACAGAGCCGAAATTTCAACTGTTGTTGTAATAATGTTCAAAAGCTTTATCATGTTAAATCAAATAATCTTCAAGTTTCGGAAAATCGTAATTCTATGGTTTTAGATTCTAATCCAGGAGTACAGATTCAAGTAAATGCGACTGTGCAACTTCCAGCAAATTTAGGACAATGTACAGTAAATATAACTGCAACTACTACAAATTCTCCTGATTCTTTGTCAAGTATAACTTCAAGAAGTAGAAACAATTTTAATGGTGGAGGTTTAGTACAGAAAAATGAAACTCAAAATAATGAAGAAAATTTTGATGAAAGAAGAGATAGAACTCCAACCACACCAGTTTCTTGGTTAATGCCATGTCCTTGGAGTTTTGACAACTATATGATGGATAGGGATGCAGCTAGATTAAGTGAAGTTAAAAGACTCTTACAAATCTGTGGTTGGTACCATGAAGGTCTTAGTTGGCAGCAAAGTGAAAATTTGTTAAAAAATGCTATGATTGGCAGATGGCTGATGAGAGATAGTTCAGATAGTAGATATATGTTTGCTGTGTCTGTGCAAACTGCTAGAGGACCTACCTCTGTTAGAGTTCATTATTTTGTGGGACAGTTTCGATTAGATGCTGAACCTAGACTTGCTTTTGCAATTCCTCTTTTTGATTGTCCAATTAAAATGCTAGAATATTATGTGGAATATTCAAAAAGTGTTGATGAACAAAGAAAAGAAGTTTGGGTAGATTATAGTGGACAACTTTATAGTGAAATTTATTTGACAAAGCCTTTAGTTAAAGAAGTAAGGTCTCTTAGTCATTTGGCCAGGTTAGTTGTTAATAGGAATAAGTTACCTACAAAACATTTGCCACCGTTAATTAGAAATTATTTAGCAGAATATCCATATAGTCTTTGAAAAATAATGCATGAGATTTTTCTGATTTCTGGATTAATAATTTATAAAATTTAAAAATTTTTATGTACTAAATAATAAATTAATTTAAAATAATATTCATCAATTTATGAATTTGAGTATATTCCAATAAAATTTCTATTTTATTTATTAACAATAAATAAAGATATTTAACAAAATAATTTAATTTAAATATTTACTATAATTTTATATAAATATAAATTATTAAAAGTTTTGTTCAATTAATTCTAGATATCAGAAAAAACTCGAAAATATAATTATTTTTATACATTTTAAAACAATGTGAATCAGAATTTGTAGTAAAAATGATATATAAAAATTAAAATTATATAAAAACTAGTGAGATACTAAAACTTACATTTTCGTAAATTAAAAAATTAAAAGTAGCTTATGATATTAAAATAATACGTGAAATTGTTAAAATAATGTTAAAATAATGGAAGTTAAGCAAAATTTTATAATTTTGTTCATAGTCAGTAAAGCATAATATTGTAAGATTGATTATTCGACCGAGTTTCTTTCCATTTAAAATTTTTTCGAAAGACAGGGTACCATTTACATATCCTGCTCGAACCAATCAAAATCTTCAACGATTTTTTTTCTTCATTCGTAATCAATAAAATTATTTGTAAGATTTTGTTGGATTTGAAATTCCATTTGATTATAAGTTTTGATAAATAATTTTTTTAGCATTGAGAAAGACACTATTAAACAAAATTAAATTGGATTAATTATTATAATATTATAATATGAAAGTTATAGTTTATAAATTTTATATATGTAATATGATATATATATACATGATATATATATATTCATACTATATATATATATATATATATATATGATATAGTATGAAGAAATTTTTCATACACAATGAATTAATTAGAAATTGTATTTAAATTTTATTTTAAGAACTCGGTCGGTTTTGATATATGTTGAACAATGACAGCCTTCTGCAACACTGACAAATTATTTAAATTTGAAAAGCTAAGAATCATTACTTCAAATTTAAAAATGATATTAAATCGGTTTCAATGAAGAAATTGTAAGGCAGTATTAGATTTTTAAGCGTTAATTTAACTCTTCGTTTTTTAAAAATAAAGATAATAAAATTGTAAATCAGTCTTTAAATATTATGTGTAACTGATTTGCAAAATAATTATCATATATTTAATACATTTGAATCATTTAAAATGTCTTTATCAAATAAATTAAATTTTGATGTTTTTAAAATTCAAAGAAACTTGTAATTAAAAATAAAAATAATATAAATTTTAATTTTACGTTACTAAATATTGATTTGTAAAATAATAATATTTAAAACGAAGAGTTAAAATTTATAGAAAAATCAAACGCTAAATTGATTTAATTTTTGTTTATTAGTGAGTTTCTTTAAATGTAATTTGATACGTGCGCGCACGTGCGCATGTAACGAATCTTTATACATGTACGAATAATAGAGAATACGATTTAACTGTCGATTGTTATGCAAAATCATAATTGATATATTTTTCTAAGCAAGAATCGACGATCTTTTCAAAGTTAATACAATTTTTCTAATAGAAAATATTATACGGGGTTATTCCCAAAACTATGCCTCTTCAGACAAATCTATTTGAAGAAATTGCGTTATTTGAAACTTTTTCTACAATCATAACGCTGCATTTGGCTGACTTTTTGATGGGATGCCCGGTATAAATTAATATGAGTTTTTGTTCATTGTCTCTATATTAGAGATATCATTTTAAACTGTCGATATATCTACCCTTCGTAAATTATTTCTGAAAAAAAAAAAATTAAAATAAAAAAAATATTTTTCAAATTAATTTTCGATTATGATTATTTTAATATTTCAATGAATTTTCATTTACAATTTAAAATTAATTTACAATTTTTTTATATATAAAAAAATATCTTTATATTGTAGAATATTTAATTCTTATTAATGATATGATTGAGTAATAACGTGTGTTATTACATTAACAAGATTACGAAGATTTACGAAGGTTAGTTAATTTCGATTTTTCTGATTTTAAAAGTCGATTCGACGGAGTATGTTTGTTGTTGGAAACTGCCACTCAGCGAATCCTACAATGTTTTATATTGCGATTATAACAATGTATAGTGTGACATGAATTAAATTATTAAAGAATTATTTATTATCAACAAATATTAAGAAAATATTATTTCTATCTCCCCTTTAAAACTTTTTTATTAATTGATATAAATACATATTTAAAAATTTTTTTATTTTTGTTAATTTATAATTATTTTATAAATTTAATTATTTATACAAAATTAAATATATAAAATTTATATTTAATTTTAATTATAATTAATGTATCTCTTTCTTATTTACTAAACTTTAGAAAAAAGTTTTTTTTTTAAATTTGAAAGTTATTAACAATTATAAAATTTTAATGTATAATATTGAAAAAATAGATTTTAAAAAATATTTTAATATAATTGTTTAAAATATTTGTTAAAAATGAAATAATTATAATAAAAAAAAAACAAAATAAAAAGATTTTTATATTATATTTAATTTTTTAGATAAATTATAGTTAATTATATAAGAAATAAAAAAAATAAAATTAATAAAATTTATTTAATAAATTAATAGTAAAAGAGCAATAAATTAATAAATAATAATAACAATAGCAAGTAAATATTTACTTACATTTCATTTTCAGGTGTTCTTAAATTTATGAAAATTTCGCTTTGAAGTTTCTTAATTATTTTATAATAAATTAAATTAATTTTAAAAAAGAGATATTTAAAATATTTGTTTTAATATAATTTCCGTTTTTATGATATTTAAAAAATTATAAAAAATTATTTTTTATCATCTTAATTTAATGATTTTTAGAACACACAACAAAATTCTCTGTGTCATTGTGATTTAATATCGATCTCTAACCTTAAAACTTACAAGTTATATTATTGCATAATTAATAAATTTTTATTTACTTATTCTTTATACAAAAAATTTTATAATATTATAGAACTGATGTAAAGAAGTTGAAGCATAAAATATTAACAATGTTTAATATTGTATCATTATTGTCCGAATATTTAAATGTACCTGAGGCTGCAACTCGTCTTTTTTTGTCCATTTTAGTTGGTAAATAGATGCTAATATTTTCAAATATATTTTGTTCTTTTTTTTTCTTACGAATCTTCTATTATTTTTCTCATTTTTATTTTTTTTAATTATATATACTTATATAATTAAACACTATATAAAATACTTTAGTCTTTAATCTTATATTTGCATCATTAATTATATAATTAGTTCTCAATTAATTATGTATTATTATTTAATAATTGTACTTAGTTTATTTCAATTTTTAAGTTTAGAATTAGTTATTTTCATATCATTTTTTAAATGATATATAACATTATTAAAATGTTGATATATAACATTATTAAAATATGAAACATAACATTATTAAAATGATTTGAGAATATATTATTTATCATTCAAAAATTTGAAAGCAATCATATTTTATTTATTTATTTTATTATTATTTATTATTATTTTATTATTATTTTATTTAATAATTATTTATATGAAGTAAGAAATCTTTTATAAATATAAGTATTTATAATAAATACTTATTGATATTGATTTACTTAGTTAAAAGAAAATTTATTATAGATAAAATAGCAAAAATTTATTCAAAGATAATCAATAATAAAAAATGGTTATTTCGAATAAAAATTTGACTTTAACTTAATTATTTAAGATTTTTTATTTAATTAATGTTTTTATGTTAATATATTTTTTTTTATTATTCATCAAGCTTTGGCTATAATGATTTTAATATATGACTTTTGAATATATTATTTTCAAATTCTTTATATTTTTCAAACTTTTGGATGATAGATATATATATTTTATTATTGCACATGCGTGTATAAGATTTTAGTTCCCGCTAATTTAGAAATTACATTTATTCTATCTTTTAAATAACACTTTTTTTCTCTTTTTCTATTATCCTAATCTAATCTATTAATATCCTTTACGCATGTTAATATATTAAGATTCTTGAAAATTGCTTTTGAAAGTTAATTTTCGCAAATGTGCTTCGAATGAAAGTTATTTTTGGTTAGTTTCAACAAAAATATCCTTATAAGATGATCCTTGCAAAAAAATTTCGAAAGCAATTCTCAAAAGTTTTATCTTCAAATATATTTCTTAATTTTTACATTATTAAAAAAGTATTTTTATTTAATACAATTTTTTATATCTCTACATATTTTTAATATATTAATATGATATATTTTCGCTCTTAATCAAGTTTCTTATTTTTATTTTAATATTATTTATATATTATCCATATTTTAACATTATTATTTTAATAAAAATTTTAAAATCATATTAATATTTATAATATTCAGATATTCAATTTATTGCAAGAATTTTTATGTATTCATTTAAAAGTGAATTTTAAAATTATTAAAAAAATGTTAGTGATTTAAAATTTCTTAAATATTAATATTTATAAATGAATTTGCATGAAATGAAACATTTAAAAATATTTCGATAAAGCTTGATATATTTGTTTAATTATGGTATAATTATAATTAAAATTTCAGGATTTCCAATCGCCTTCATTCATAGATATACTTTATATGGAAAATATCCAATTTATCAACATATATTTTTTATAACCTGTGGTGTTTCGATTTGCTTGTGGAATTTTGGTAATTATTTATTTTTAACAAATAGTATTGAATACTAAAATTACCAAACTTGCCAAAATAATATAAATTTCAGATTTTCATTAAAAAGATACAATTTTTTTTAACAAAATTAAATTTAATTTTTACTATATAGAAATATAATATATATATAAAAAATTAAATAAGAAAAATATTTTTTATTTTAATTTTATAAATAAATTTTTTTATCTTGTTTTATTGCGTTGTGATTGAATACTTATTTTTTTAAGAAAATAAATCAAACGCGTAAATTTCAAATTCAAATTCTATTGCAAATTTTTTAATTCTATTTTTTTCTTGATATACATATTTAAATAATTTTTTACTCATTTTTTGAAAGAAATGTATAAATTAATTATTTAATTAATTATGATTACATGATACATTAAGTATAATTTTTAATCGCGAAAAATATATTTTTGAATAATTAGTTAAGGAATAAACTGGTTATAAATATATTATTATTACAGGATTTAATCTATTTCATTCAGCACTAGCAATATATACCACTTATGGCATTTTAAAACATTTTGGTGGTTCTTCTTTGGCAGTTTTTATTATTTTTGTCTTCAACATGATTTATCTTTCATATGGTATGAAGAAATAATATATCTATATATACATATAATATAATAATTCGTATAATTTTAAAAAATTTTAAACAGATTATTATTAAACATATATTAATATAGTTTTAGAATAAAACAATTGAATAGTGTATAGATAATCTATATACTATATATTATATATATAATAGTATAAATATATATATCTATATATATAATTTATTATAATTTCATATAATAATATATTGCTGTTTCACATGAAATTTTGCATATAATAAATATAATAATAAATATATTATTATATTAGAAAATAATAATTGTTTTTATTATTAATAGGATATTATTTTACAAGTACAATTGGTTATGATATAAAATGGACAATGCCACAATGTGTATTAACTTTGCGATTAATTGGTATCGCATTCGATATGTTAGATGGCCAAAAACCCGAAGTACGTAAAGGGCAATAAGTAATATAATTATGATGAAATTCTCTAATTCTTAAATAAATAAACTAAGCTAACAAAACTAGATAACAAAAAGATTAAAATTAAATATAATTACGAAAAATAAAAAACAAAAAAATTGTTTTTTATAAAAAACAACTTTCAGTAATGAAATTATCCGTTTCAGGAAACATTATCCCAGCAACAAAAACAAGTGGCCTTAAAAAATCATCCAACGTTTTTGGAGATTGCAGCATTTTCATATTTTCCAGCGTCAGTTATCGTTGGGCCACAATTTAACATGAAAAGATATTTAGATTTTGTACAAGGACAATATACATCGATTAGTACGGATGGTGTAAGTTATATTAAAATATTAATTAAATATTAGAAAAGATTGGAAAAAAATCGAAAAAACCCAATACATTTCTCTATAGTAAAATATAATATAAATTAAAAAAAAAGTAATTTAATTTTTTTATTTTAGAATTTTATAGTACAAGAAATTGAAATTCGTAATTCTATCATTCCTGGTATTTTTCAAATGTTTCTTGGAATCGTATATGTGATACTTCATCAATTAGGAACTTGGTACATACCTCATGAATATATTTTAAGTATGGAATTTCAACAGCAACGCTTTTTGAAACGTATTTTTATTATTGGTTTGTGGGGTCACGTCAATCTATATAAATATGTTTGTTGCTGGTTATTGGCTGAAGGGGTAAGAATACAAATATATAAAAATATATTATTATTTATACATAATCATATGCATAAATACATATCATTTATTTTTTTTATTTAGATATGTTATGATTATAGCATTATATATATGTATATATATTCTTCCTTATATCACTATGTATATATAGTATTTATATGAATATAAATTAAATACATTTTTTTTTAATTCAATTTATTAATTTGTTAATATATTAGAATTTATTAACGAAATATTTATTTATTTCGTTATTTATTTGGTTTTAAAAATTAAATATATCTAATAAAAAATATTTTTTATTTCAGGTTTGTACAATATTTGGTTTATCTTATAATGGAAGAGATGAAAAAGGTCGTCCTCTTTGGAATGGTTGTACAAATATTAATGTGTTAAAATTTGAAACAGCAACTAAATTTAAACATTATATTGTGGCATTTAATATAAGTACTAATAATTGGTGTGCAGAATATATTTACAAACGATTGAAAGTTCTCGGATCAGTAACCTGTAGCCAAATTTTGACATTACTTTTTCTTGCGGTATGGCATGGATTTCATTCAGGATATTATTTTTGCTTTTTCCTTGAATTTATCATCATGTATGCTGAAAGAGATGTAAGTATAACAATTTTATTTTTTTATATAATTTAATATAATATAAATTAATCAATTATTTATTTAAACGATAATCAATGAATCATTATTTAATTGTTTAGTTAATAATTTCATATTTTAATATTTATTCTTATATTATCTGTATTAATTTTTGTAGTTAACCAAAATATTGAAGAAGCAAGAGAAATTACAGAAATTATTAGAAAATCGTCTAGAACTTAGAATTCTTGTATGGATTTTTTTGCGTTTACACACGTTGGCTTTAATGGGTTATTGTCTTGTTTGTTTTACATTTTTATCATACCCTATTTATTTTCAAGTTTATTCTTCCTTATATCACTATGGTCTTCTAGTATATTTAATTTATTCTTTTATATCTATATCAATCAAATTTTTTTTTTTTAAGAAACACTTAAAACAACTTGAATAGTAATTCTGAATAAATATATTTTTTTTATTGATATTGAAAACAAGTAAATACATGATAAGATAAAAAAAATAGTGAAAAATATTCGATTTCAAATATTAGAATTTCATATTGTTAAAATATGTCAGAACTATTTATATATTTTTGAAAAGACAATTAGAGTAATAAAATATACAATAAATTTTTTACAAATGATAGAAAGCTATACGTACAAATGAGAAAAAATTTATTATGTTTAATTATTTTAAAAAAGAAAATAATTTTTATTATTTACTGATTTCTGATTTTTTTTTAAGAATAATTATTTAAATTTAATTAAAAATTTATTAAACAAAAGTTTAATAAGTTTTATTAATCCAAAGCATAAATAATTTTATGATATAAAAAGAAATTGAATTTAAATATATAATTTTAAGTATTTTAAAAAATTATATTAAAAAAATATTTGTGATTTATACTTAATTAATATTAGTGACCAAAAAATTTTTAATGCTTATTATTTAATGCATAATTGATATAACTTAAATTTAATTTTGATATTACATATTAAAATATATAATATAAAAAATAATTATTTTTGATTAAAAACATATGCTCATTTTTTTAAATATTACTTAAGCGATAAAGAATATTTTTATCAAATTTTATTTAATAATATATGAAGAATTTTAGGAATAAAAGGGAGGATGAAAAATATCATCACTATAAAAATTAAACAAATGAATGTTTTTAATAATTTAAACAAGTTATTGAAATTTATAAATTTGTTTTGATTAAATTACATTTCAATCGAAATTACATTTAATTTGATATGTGTCACTATATACTGTACATATCTTTCTATTCTTATTAAATATATATATTTATATATTTATAAGTTTATAGTGCCAAAATAAGTTAAAAAATATACGAATAATATTGATATATATTATTGATATATATTATGATATATATATGCTCGAAATAATTGATTTATAGTTGAAATATCATTCAAATACTATTCAAGAAATCGAAAAATGCATTGCATATTTAATAATTTTCATGTTACTGTTATCGTAAAACAAGTAATGAATCAAGTGTGTATTATAGTGATTGATATATTCATGACTTGAACTTAAAATTGAGAGCTTAAAATTAAGATAATATAATAGGAAATTTGAATTGATTAAAAAATTGTATAAAATATGATATACTTAAAATCAAATTATTTATTTAAAGACAATAGTATCTTTAAATTTTTTTTTTTGCATAATACTGAATCGCATAAAAATAAGTTTAATTATAAATACATTTGAGAAAAAGATAAACATTAGATTGAGTAATAAATTCTTTCACTTATGAAGAATATTCTAATGAGGAACACATTATTTCGAGATTTAAATTTAATTATTTCAAATGATTGTTAATACATCTTTAAATTAGATATAAATATAATAGAATCTCTATTAATAGAATTTCAACTAATATAGAAATAAGATTTTTGGATAAATTATTCTATAATTATATATTCGATATTATTTACAAAATAATATTATTTACAATTAATGATGAGGAATAAAATGAGAAATAAATAAAGATTGATGACGTAATACTTATAAGAATTAAAAAATGGTACTGAAATAAAATGATTATACGTTAGATAGTAATTAAAATAGAAAAAAAATGATCTGACAGTTGAAATGATTAATTACAAAAACAAAAAATTATCTTTAACATTAAAAAAAAAATCATTTAAAGAAAAATTATTAATTCATTAACTTAAAAAAATATTTTTTATAGAATTGAAAAATTTTTTATTAGACAATCAAATAGTTATTATCAATAAATATTACTTGCAATTAAATTGCCAAAAGACAATAATAAAAAACGAATATTATAAAAAATAAATTATTCTTTATTAAAATAGTGTTAACATTTAGTCAAAAGTTGTCTTTTGAATTTATTTAAAATTCTACGATAATTTATTAATATAAAATTATTTGAAAAAAAAAAGATATGAAGATACATATCTAAAACTATTTGATAATGAAAAAGAAAGTTTTATAGTTATAGAATAATAATAAATGTATAAATCGTAAAATATAATGAAATCAAAATATATATATATTATATAATTAATTAAATACGATTTTTTATAAAAATAAAAATATTCAACTATTGTAAATGTTAAATAATTTAAAAATGGACTTACTACTCAATTTAATGTATCAAAATATATAAATACTTAAGTAAATATGTATTTATATTCAAAGAAAGTAGCATAAAATATTTAAATGAATTTTATTTAAAGTTTAATTGTTCAAAAAAAATCTCTGTAAATGTATGAAATATTTTTATAGGTTATTCGAGCCAAATAATAATTTTTATAAAAAATTTTTAATATTAAAATAGATTTTCCTATATATATATGAATTATTAGTTTTGAAACTAATAGTCAATCTATTTACGTAATTTATAAATGTACTTATATAATAATAAAATAATTTTTTGATATATTTGTATATCCAGAATTATATAAACATATTCTATTTCAAGTTTTTTCAAATTTAAATTGAATTAAATTTTTATATGTTACCCAATTTTTTTGTTATTTAGTTTTATAAGAAATGATGTAATTATAATCTAATGCGCGTACATGTACTGAAGTTTTTCAGATTGTAATTTTTACGGACATATAAAAATAATAAAATAAAAATTTTTACAAAAGTACAAATAGTTTTATTAAAATATACATTTGTTATGAACATCTTGCATTTGCATTAATTAGAAATTCCCAAACTCTTTCTAAAAAAAACCTGATAATCCTTTAAACATATCTCTTAAACAATATTGGTATTTGCATGAAAGACATTTTAAATTGACTAATAATTCAAATAGCTAATATAAGAAAAACAGTAACAATATGGAAAAAGTAGTGTACATAAATTTCATGCATTGAATTTATGTTTAATGATATTGTAAAGAAAAATCTCTTTAATCTCGGATATTTGCAAAAATAAATAAATGCATCATTTAAATTTAATTGAAAACTCTACAAAAAATTTATAATTGTATTCTTTTCAGTTTGATGATTAAATTACTGAAAATTTCATAGATGAGAAATATTTTTGTCGAGGAAATATTTCTCTAAATTCGCGTGTTTCGAGTATTTATTTCATAGGAGATTTATAGACCATTTGTAATAAAATTATTTAATAAGGTCCGCCAGGGCTTGATGGTGGAGCTCCATAGTTATCCGAAGGGGGCGATTGTGCTGGAGGTCCATATTCCACATTTTGAGATTCTTTCTGTAATGTAAGGAAATAATTGAGCTTATTTCGTCAAATAATGATTAAGTAAAGTATTAAAACAAATTATGAAATTATAGAGGTGAATTCAAAAATGTATAAAAAAAAAAAAAAAAGAATAAAAGACAGTTTTATTATAAAATGAATAAAAATAATTAAAATCGCGTGAAATGGTTCATTCTATGAGTAATAACACAATTTACCTGTGTCTTGTATCGAATGAAATAGACTTCCGGTTTGCTAGGTTGCGTTGGTGCTTGAGTGGGGAGAACCACTTCTGGCGCTTCCTCCGGTTTTTTCACCAGAACGTAGATTAAAGTTTTTTCTTCGTCTTGAGGTGGCAATGGTGGTAGAGCCGGTGCCGTTGGCGTTGGTGGAGTCGGCGCTTTTATGAACACGATCTTGTAATGTTTCTGCGGTGGTGCCGCGGGTGGTATATATTTCGGCGGTTTGTATTCCGGAGCTTCTGGAGGTGGCACGTGGACGTAAACATGTTTGTGGACGATGGGTTGTTGCTGGGGCGGCCCATACCGATCTGGAAGCGACGGGGGACCATAATTACCGGATGACAAACTGCCGCCATTCGATGGGGGGAAATAAGAGCTGGGTGGTTCCGGTGCTGGTTTCGAATATACCCTCGTTGTACAAGCTATCAATAATAGCGTGGTCTGAAAACATTTTAAATAATTAATCGATTTATATTGTTGAAAAAAATTCAGTAGTATGGAAACACCAAGTATCGAAACGATTCTCTTTCCTTGTTTTTACAACGTATGTACGTTTCACTGTTACATTAGATACATCGTTAGATAATTTTCAACATTTACATTTTCAAGAGAACACAGGAAAGACATTAACATTGTTTCAAACCTGTTTTAAATAGACTAGGCATTGCACTCGCTTTCGATTTCGTACGCAACAGCGTTGACACTGATTATCACTTTTCCTTCTCTTACATATTATTATTATTAATTATTCAAATTAAGAAATCTTACATGATTCAATTAAGCACAGGATGCGTTAAAATCTGATACAGAAGCGTAAACGTAACATCTTCTATATTTATCAAGAGATGAAAGAAAAATGTATTCCAATAAGCGTGTCAAATTGTAAATTAACATCGTATCCTTTCATTTGATTTATATATATACATATGTGTGCATACCAAGTGATTTGTGATTTCGGAATATATTAATAAATTTCCTTAATTAATTCGAGAAAAAGAAAAAGAAGAAGAAGAATTAATTCGAAGTTTCAAATTAATTTTTTCTCACCGTTGAAATTAAAAATTCACACTCTAATAAATGAAAATAAATTCAGTACGAAATATTTAATATATCAACTAATATATCTGCTGGCCACGATCAGATAACAATAAAGTAATGTAAATGCTTTAATTTTATTTTTATAAATTGATAACAAATAATTTTTTTAAATATCGATGAACTTTTAAAGGAATGAAGAGAGAGAGAGAGAGAGAGAGAGAGAGAGAGAACAAAGAGACGATGCAATTAAGATATTACTAATTATTTCCAGTGAATAGATATGAAAAAATAAGTAGCACCTTTTACTTTTACTCTCTTAGCTTTCCCCTTTCCCCAGTTTCCTCGCTCTGTTTTTTCCTCTCTTTTAAGGGAGAATTTACAGTATTGTTTCTTCAAAGAAAGTGTAACTATCTGTTTATTGGCTTGATTACGAAACTGATTGAATAATTTATTCGGTAGCAATTCGAATTTTATATATAGTTTTTATAATTAAAATAACTGCTAAATTATAAATTACGATGTGTTTTTTTTTTCAAACAATTAATTAATTATCATACAAATGATATTTTACTTGGATCTTTTAATTAACTTTATATTTTTTATCATTTTATTCCATTCTTTACGCGATATTAAATGAATAAAAATGAGTAAACGTGCTTTGCTTTCTAATTTTATTATTCTTTAATTATTACGTTTTCATCGTAGAAAGATACTATTTAAAGAAAAAATAAAGTTGATCTTCATATATCACATTGATTAACAAAGAAATAATTCTGAAAGTAATATATATTAAACACGTTCATATAATAGAATTTCCACGTCATTCACCGTCTTTATATTAATCCTTATTTTGCCACTATTTAAAGGAACATTAGTTTGTGAATGGAATGAAGTTAAAATTAAAATCACGCGTAGATACTCCGCTGACGCAGTTTCCACGAATTTTAGTTTCCTCGTTGCATCCACAGGATGGTGAGGCCAGCCTTACGTAAGCGTTACAATTTAACACGCTAGAAAATTGGTTGCGAAAGCAACGTTCCCTGCGTTTCTAGCACGTGTAAGTACATGTATATACGAATTGGGTTGTACTTAGTCAGATGCACTCGGAATACACGATTGACTTTCTTCGTGAAAACAATTCGGTTACTTTCGAATTGAACGGTGGACCATCGTCGTTAATTTCCTCTCCTTATTTGTTCTTCGAGATACACGTGGGTACGTGTGTTCGATGTCGATGAACTTTTTCTTCCGTTTAAATTTCACTGATCGAAATAAATGAGAAAAGTATAATTATTTATAAAGATGCACCATAATTTATAATGTAACCGTAAAATTAAGTATTTTACCTTAATGAGCTTCATAATATACGTTTTTTTTTTTATAAAGATAATTTAAGAGTTCGTTTTTTTTTTCATAGTATTATTTAAAAATTATCTAGATTTCTCAATTTTATTATTTTATTTTATTTTATTTTTTTTTTTGAATTGATCTATTAATTTTTTTTTATTTTTCTCATAAATGTTTACATAACATTTTAAAATAATTATAATCTTTATTCTTTGTTCGTTTTATATATGAGTATATTGAGATAAGAATCTATATATAACGAAAGTTTTAAAAATTGATGATTTAATAAAAATATTATTACATTTGATGAATATCATATCGTATTCATCATAAAAAATACAATGAAATCATTTTATACATATGAAATTGTTCTCATTAGAAATGAGTTAAAAAATTTAATCAAAGTTTTTAATCAAAGAAAAGTTGAAGAAATCGTTACCTCGAAATAATAAATTTCTTTCAGCGTTTTCGAATAAATTCTCATATTAGTATATTTAGAGCGGAAAATGAAGTTGGGTGTTGAGTTAAATAGCATATTTTTTTGCTCGATTTCCTTTGAGTCTATAAACGCAATAATAAACAGACTTTTCACCTTTAAGCCAAAACCATTTATATTTAATTTCATTACTTTAAAAATAAAAAAAAATTTTTAAATAAACGCAATTTTTCAATAAAAAAAAAGATTCAGATTTTTAAATTTAACGAATACATATTAAAATAAAGATATCAATTATATTCAAATCTCGAATAAATCATACCTACGTAGAAAGCAAAGCGGTAGTGAACAAATTCCGGAAGAGATTGAATCATCTGAATAGTTCAACAAGAACGAATCACTGATTCCGAAAGAATGAGTTACAAATAATGATTAAAGGTATATCTATTGTCTTTTATCTCAGCACAAGTTACGAAACAAATTTGTTCGAAGAATTTGTAGAAACTAGATCTTTCATTGTATCCACTGAAAATTCATCCAATAAATTATCGACGTGCGAAATTTTGAATGTTTAAATTATATTAGGAGGCATGTGAATTAAAAACTTGATGTGAATAAAATTCACAGTAATGATTAATATATTACACAATTTTCATAGAATATAATAAAGGATTCGATAATCATTTGTTATTTGTTATTTAATCATCAAAGCGAACCTAGAAAAAATACGCTTAATCCTAGAGGAAAAATCTTTACTTCTAATTGAACTCCATATTAGGTCTTCGACCAATAGCAATTGATGTCAATTAACGATAATAACGAGAAGTTAGGAGAAACACGACGAGAAGGAATCGAACAACTCACCAGGTGGAGCAACATGGTTGAATTTCGCGGCGACCGAGAGGTAGATGTCGCAAAGGAGAACGTCTTTCACCGACGATCTTTCACAGTTGTGTCGGCTGGATCGACACATTCGGACTTTTATACGAGCTCGAAGAGGGGAAAAGGAACATCCTCGATCCTCTTTCTTCGCTTATTCGATCATCGATCGGACGATCTTCGTTCAGGGGGCTACGTAACCCTGATCTTATTAACGGCATCCCTAGATTTTTCGTCTAGAATGGAAGCGAAATTTATAGCGGGAATTGGTGCTATTCAAGCGTCACAATCGAAAGCGTAAACAAAGGATCCGTTTCATTCGTCTATTTTAGTTTAATTAATTTAATATAAACGCTTTCGCGTTTCGCTTAGATCATTATCGAATTGTATCGAGTTGTAGTTGAGATTCTATGGACGATATAATTTATTACTTTCGTTTTTCGATATATTCGTTTTTGTTAAATTAATCGAATAAGGTAGGTCTGTCGTATGCCAATTGAAATTCAGATATGCGAAACAATTTAGTTTCAAGACGTAAACCTTTGAATTCGAAAACAGTTAAAATTTCGTTCGAATGAAAGTAAGAAAAGTCAATGTATAAAATTAGCAAATGTATTTATATAGGACCGAACATTTAAAGGAAAGTTGACATTTAAATGGCAACGAAATGTATATTACAAATTAGTATTTTCTAACTATATATATACATATATATGTATATTCTAATCTTTCTTCCTATATCGTGATCATATTTTCAATGCATTTTTGACAGATTACAAATCAAACTGTTTCGAATTGTTTTTACAATCAATCATCTCGTTACAATCCAGTGCATCTTTGTAAAGGATCACGATCCACGGATCGAAAGATCATCGTACCGATAGAAACGTACGCATAGATCGTTCCAAGAGATTACGTCAAATCAGTCTGATTACACGAAAGCGTATTGAGCAAACGAGCACGGATGCGCAGCGGCTCGTACGTCGTCGATCGTAAAAAGATTTATATGAAATTTGGTGAGTCGGATGAGTGGATCGGGCGACGATTCGAATCTGGTTAGGTTACGTCGCAAGAACGTCCTTGATATCGGCCTAAATTCCTGTGGGCGCATTCAAGCATTTTCTCCGTAACGTAATTCCAGAGGCAAAAGAGGAGAAGACGAGCGAAAGTGTGTGGTGCCGGGTATGGTGGCCCTCACGGTGAAAGTCAAACTAATTACGAGACAGGCACGGGCGCACGTAAGCTGGTCGAAGAGCCGGCGTTGCAAAACAATCCTCTTCGCTACGAATATTAACCCGGAACACCTGCCGCTTTCCACTCCCGAATCGAACTCCCTTCCTCACTCTCCAGGAACGACACTGGTTCGAGATTCTTTTGCTCTTTCGCCTTGACCCTCTCGTCGAAATCCAAGTATCCAATAATATCCAATAACCTTTCATCTTTTTTCTTTTTTTCTCCTAAAATAAATTTTAAAACTAATTTGTATCTTTTAACAGAAAATACATATTGGAAAATATTTAATCTTTTTTTTTTTTCTTTTACTCTTATGTGTCTTTTTTAAGTTTTCATGGTTAAGGTTAATGGAACTAAATTTACCGGTTTAGTTCAATTGAGTTCCGAACAGATGTCGTGTTTTTTGTCAACATTTCGCAAACATTCTACATATTACATTCTACACACACGTTCTACAGTGGCTACAGATTTTACGTTTCATCATGATATCAACTTCTCAACCAGTAATGTAAATATCATTAGGTCGTAATTGATCTTTAAGAATGTATATACATGTTGACTTAAATACTTATATTCTGTTTTGCATATCGACAGTTACTTATGACGTAAGAATTAATATTAATCGTGAGTTTTAATATCGTAAAATTTTATAGATAAAAAATATTGAAATATACTTGTGAAAACAGGAATTTACGAAATAAATACGTGTATATATATTGTATTATTATTTGCAAAGAAGTGAAAATAGATTAACATATCGATGCAAATACGTGTTAAATAGAAAGATCAAAGAAGATTTATTAGTTACAGGGAACAGCGTTAATACATTGATTATGTCAAGCATTTTAACGCCACTCGACACTAATCGATTACTTCATATTTCGATCATTTCATTGTTTAATGCATTATTTTTCGATATATTTATATAATCGTAGATATTAGCATTAATTAAACAAAATCTTTAAAATTCAATACTTTGAAAGAACAAAAGAACGATTTGAAAATCGTTTACATTTAAATTTAAAAATAGTATGAATTTATTCGAGATTATATCACAGAAGAAATCTCTGAAGATATCTATTTTTCCGTTACATGAATCGTCATTTTTTTGTACAAACATACGATAAAGTACGTATTCCTATATCGAATTATATTAACAAGAAATGCTAGATCTAAGGTAATAAATAAAGTGGTAAATAAAACATGGAGAAAAAGGATGATGAGAAAAAGGATGAGGATCCACGGTTTGAATATATGTTTAATTATCTTACTCATTCGAGAAAATTAAAAATCGACAGATGGGCGAAAATGTTGGCACATGCAGAATATAAGGTAATTTCCACCTTATATGTTTTAGCTGGAAAAACATTTTACATTATTACATACCTTTCAATTTCTTTGATCACATATCTATTATATAAGAGATTTAAGATTCTTTCTTACAAATTTTTTATTTCGATTTTCATTTCTGATTTCATTTCTTTTCATTTTTATTAGATATCTAAAAGATCATAGATAATAAATCTAGTACCATTACAAATAATCTCGTAAAGGAAATGTCAATTTGACTTCAATTACGCGATCGTACTAGTAAAGACGGAATTCTTCGTTATCCAATCGTTAATAAATCTTTGATTTCGTTATAATTTATATGATACTCATCGGTGAGAAAGAATGCTTGTTAAAAAATTTGACGTATCTTCTTAAAAACATTTTCTGCTCATTGCATGTTACATAAATAAGATAGATTTATCAAAAGAGGATGTTATGAAGTTAATTAAATAGAAAATTTTTTCTATTTACTCGCAACTTCGTTGATCATTCTCGTGTGAGAATTGTCATTTCATTTTTTAAAATTTACTCATTATTTTTTCGAAATACATCGCGCGAAGAACATTGTGAATAGCGTGACCATTATGTTACTTGTCCAACGATTTCTATAGAGATAATCGTTGAAAGAAAGAGATTTTAAAAATGAATTTCTTTTGTTCGTTTTAATAATGATCGAATTATTCAACTTTCGTGTTCAGGATTTAATTATAAAGTTCTTAACCACCCCATCGGAGATGGTGCTCGTGTTGCAATTGACACCCGCCAATGTGTTGATACCTCTACTCGAAATAACGCAAGCCAAGAGAAAGCAGACGTACTTCTTGAAGAGGAAACCCCAAGTGATCACGGAAGCTAATTACAAGCAAATGTTGATACCGGGTGACATGGCGCCGAATCCGATCGAGGAATTAGCCGTGCTCGTCGAGCAGGTTCTCAAACATTTTTCTTACATTCCATTTCGAAAATTTTTATTTCATTTTCTTCCAATTGCAGGCATACGTACCTATGTTATCTAATCCAAAAAATCATATTGGTTGGCCAGAAGTAGTTCGTAAAGATGTCAAGAAGCAAGTATACAATCTTCGAACTTTAATATGGCAGGTAATAAAATATATAAGTATTAATTTAATACCTCAAGCGAATTGAAATGAAATGTATGAAACAAAATTTAGGTAAGAGGAAAAATAACGGGAAAAACTCTGTTACCAATGCCGATGGATATCGAAGAAATTCTAGATCCAAAATTTTATACTGACGTAGACATATCTAAACAACTTAAAGTAAAAAGTAATATAGAAGAAATTGTGGTAAAATGGGCGACTCAGATTAATGAGATTCTTAACGAAGAGTTTAAATTCTCGAAAAATGGAAGATTTCTTGTATCCGGTAATCATTTCATCATTTTTCAAATATCAACGCTATTTTTTTAATAACAATTATTCTTCTATTTCATTTAGAATTGGATTATTGGAGTATGAGGTTAAAGAATATGGAATCCATCTATTTTCAACTTAAAGATCCAAAGGTGAAACAGATAGATTTAGTTTTAGAGAAAACGCAAAGTCCTTACTCGCAATATTTCAAAAATTTAGTAAACAACGTCACTGCGGGTAAACGAAAAATTGTATTTAGTGAAAGAAAATTATGATCGATATTTTCTATATTTTAAATAAGTTTTACTCGAATTTTTTTAGCATTATTAGAAACTAGAGATATCAATCTTTATTTAAAGCCTTTAGAGTCTTATTTCCAAGAAATCGAAACGCTTGAATTTAAAGATATATTGCCAAAGGTAAAAATATTGCTGCACTGTGTTTGCTTAATGTGGGCTAATTCGAGATTCTATACTCTCGAAAGAATTATTGCTCTGTTACGAGAAATTTCAAATTTGATCATTTCTCAGGTATATTATTTAATTCCTGTATTATAAATATAGTATTGTAATATCTTATTATTATATTAAATTGAAAACTAATATTTACATCTTTATAGGCAATAAAATATATAAATCCATCAACTTTATTCGAAGGAGATATTGATGATAATAAAATGAAGATTGCTGAAGTATTACCATATCTTACTAGTTATCAAGAAATATTTCGATCATATAAAGAACGGATAGATATGTATTTCAGATCATCAGAGACTGTTCCTTGGAATTTTCACGAGAAATTAGTCCTCGAAAGAATTCATACGTTTGAGAAGAGACTTAAAGAAATCGAGGTTTATTAAAAAATAATTATGTATATATATATAGTTTGTTTTATTTAAGTCTTGGCAATATCAATCTTGATTCAATTTTTGTTTCTAATATGAATTATGGGTTATTTTGTATACGTGACAAATTTTATATATATTAATTTTTCAAATGTATACATATGTAATTACGATAATTTTTTATTACAGTTGTTATTTGACACAGTACAAGATTATTTGAAACTAGAGAGGATAGAAATTGCTGGTTTGAAAGGAAAATCATTGCTTATTATGGTTGAAACCATTTACGAAGAATTTCTTAAGTTGTATCAACATTTTGGAGAATTGCCTTATGAGGTTTTAACGCCCGAGGAAGAACAATTTAGTGAAGATTTGAAAAAATTTTTCAAAGAAGTAAGTTATCCTTTCTTAAAAATTGAATAATTTTATTAGAAAAACAAAAAAGAAAAAAGAAAAAGTATAAATTTTAACAACAAAAAATATAATTTCTTCAGAAATATTTTCAACAGCTTTTGTATAGCTGTATAAACATTTTTATCTATTTAATAATGTTTTTCTAATTTTCGCTTCGAATAAATATCTTTTTTTCAACTTTTAATGTATTTATCTCTACTTTATTTCTAATTAATAAAAATAATTATTGGAATGAAAGATAGAACAATATGATCGAAAATTGGCGAGCATTTTCGATCAGGCATTTGCCGAATGTCACAATTTAGAGGCGTATTATAAATTTATATGGATAATGGGTACAATTGCCAATAGACCATTAATAATGGCCCAACTCTGGCACAATTATGAAACAATTACTGCCAGAATGAATGTACATTTTGACAAAATAAAGGTAAAATTGAATTATCATTATATCATTATATCCGTGAATTAATTTTAACTTAAAATTAATAACAATAACAACTCAATAATTGTATTACAGATTTTATTTGATCAAAATTTTACGTTCCCTGAAGAAAAGAAGTATACCGGAATAAATATACATTTGCCTCCAGTAGTTGCATCTTTGTGTTTATTAGTGAAACTTCGTCACAGAACTCGTTATCCAGTTGATTGTATCAAATTTATCGATCATCCTTTGATTAACGAAAAAATGGAGAGCGAACTTAGAAGTAAATACGAGGAATTAATGGTAATACTCAATAGTGAAATAAACAAACTAACAAATAAGTTAATTTTTAATATGATTTAATAGTGATATATTTTTGATATGTATGTATATTTTGCAATTGTTTAAATACGAAATTCGAAAATTCGAAAATTCGAAACTGTATTATTTGTAAAATTCGAATATCTCATAGTTTTACATTTTACATTCTCATTGCTTTACAATCTTGTTAAATAAAAGATTAGATATTTTGACAATGTCTTTCTTCTTTTCAAGAATATTATCGATGACAAGGAAAAAGAAATATTCACCGCTTGGCAAGAACGATTGCCAGAAATTTGGGAAACGCATTTGTTGAAAACCCTTTTAAAAGTTGGAGACGATAGGTTATTAGAATCAAATTTTGCCCAAGAACTGAAAACTACCTTGAGAGAAATCCGTTATATGACAATTATAAAGAAACCTGATCTTCCCGAAGATGCCGTAGAATTTTATGGTAGATCACAATTCTTTTTTGATAGTACTTACAAGTTGAATTTAATAATAAATTGGTAAGTAATTTTCAACTCTACGTAATTTTTTACGCTTTCCTTATTTAATTTTAAATTTTTTTTTAATGAATTAATTTAAAATTATATATCTATTATTAAAAATTTTTATTGTAATGAATATTTATAACTTTGAAACGTATAAAAGAATATTATTGAATGAAAGAGTAAATTGAATAATAATTTTAATGATTTTTAATTATTTCAATTATTTCTAAAAATGATTTTTTTTAAATATAAAATAAACAGATCTATACAACACAATATTCGAATTAAATCTTTATAAAATTAATTATAATAATAGCAAAATGTTGAAAAAGATGTGATGATTCATCATTGTCGTGATTTAAAGATTGTAAAGCTATCTCTTTATTAGATGAATTGTCAGTTTGTAGTTTCATATGATTACTCAGCTATACTATTCTATTATTCTACCTAAGATTATCTTTCCTACTTAAAATGTAAGTCTCAGCTACGATAATGAGTTCTTCCAATGAAATGCCAATTTGACATACGTGTTTAGCATATTTATTTTTATTGAGTCATTGTTTTGAATGTTTTCGATTCACTTTTTATTTCACGCAAGTAAAATATTTCAAAAATATTCATGTTTTGCAAAAATTAAAGCTATTATATATTTACTAAATATTCTGTATATATATATTTTTATCTTTATCTTCTGAATTGAGTAGTAATTATTTTAGACAAAATTTTCTTATTTCAATAAAAAACTTTAGAAAATGATTCGATTATTATATGATATAATATATGTTTATTTCAGGTATAATAGAATACGAACTGAAAGCATTCCGATAGAATTTCAATTGGTAAAAGACGAGGTTATGAACATTGATAATATAATTGACGATGGTCAAGAAAAATATAATTGGAATTCGGAAGGTAGAGAATCTAATTTAAATAATGATTAAAATATTTCAACAATATTATTTACATGATATACGAAAAAATTATTATTTAGGAGTTATGGAATACATCGATGATTTATTAAAAATTATATGGAAATTACACAGCAGAGTGTTCCGTGCCCAAAATAATTTAAAAAATATTATGAATAATATGTATAGCTGGGCGATGATACCAGTTATTTATCGTAAAGATACCAGGGATGAAAATTTGTTGTCTCTAATTGATAAAGATGATAAATTCGCGGAAAGATTTGCGGAAATCGAATCTATGGCTGAACAATTGGAACAAATATTAAAAGAGAATTATAAACTCTTTTTCGACTTGCTCCCAGAGCAATTCTATGATAGAGAAGACTTGGAATTATTAGAGAGTAATTAATTATAATTTCTAATTACAATTACTTACATTTGATAAACGTTTTTACTGATTTATTCGAATTATTTATTCAAATTACCAAGCTGTACAAGAGAAACAGGAAACAGAATTAGAGAAAGCAACACCAGAAGAAGCTGTAGAACCTGAGGCTCCAAAGTAAGATTGTAAAATTGTATTTTTTTTATTGTATATTTTCCATAAAAGATGGAAAATGTAATCATATACTTTTTATATTCAGTTTTAATTAATTATTAATTTAAATAACTGAGAGAAATTTATATCAATTCTTTCTTACAGAGTGGAAGAGGAAATACCCGAAGAGATATTATTAGAAGCAGAAGAAGAACAAGTGGAAGAAGAAGAGGAAGTTGATGAAGAAACGTTGGCAATGAGACGTGAAAAATGGCAACCTTATCTATCTTATGTTGACAATTTAATTTCCAAAGGTCTTATTCAAGCGGTCTCCACTAGGTTATTAATTATTATTTTATTGATTTACCGACATTATATCTCTTATAATATGCAGTATTTTATAAGAATTAAAAAATCAATTTATTACGTTTTTCGCAGTATTTGTTACATTCTTGATGAAACTGATCCTGAAGGCGATATATATCCTTCATTTGAAATTCAAATGTGTTTAGAGGTGAATACCTTTGAGAATGTAAAAAAACTTGTTTTGGAAATTTATCGAAATAAAAAATTGATAATTGAAAAATTTTTATTATTTTTCATCATATATATATATATATTTCAATTTTTATCATATAAACAAAACATTTGTTTTTAATCTTTTACGAAAGAATCCTAAAATCACTTTTCGACCATCGGTGGAATTAGACGATCCGGAAGGTTTCTACATTTTTTTCGAATCACTTTTACTTGAAATGATGAAAATGGGTATCCTTATACCACGTGTCGATCCTGAATTGCGCGAGAAGCTAGAGAATTACGCGGTATATTTTTTCTTGGTTATAATTGATCAATTGTAATGAAAATCCATTTATTTCTTATTCGATATAAAATTTTAAACGAATTTCTTTATTCTCAAAGGTGGACGTTGCCGAAGAAAAAGGTATCGTATTTATGTTAGAAGAAACTTGTAATCGAGTTAAACTAGCCTTGACAGAAGTAAAAAAGCATGCTCTGGTAACGTGATTACTTCAAATTTAAGATTTCAATTTTCAACAGTTTATGCAATCGAATAATAAGAAAAATAATATGAAAATTATTGATTTAAATTATCATTTACAGGTATACGAAAACTATTCCTGGTTGTGGACAGACGATAAGCAAGAATATTTGTCTTATTTTTTGAAATTCGCTCAATACATAAATCCCGAGCAAAGGGAGATGATCGAACAACATCCAGAATATCTTCCAGAAAATTTGAAGGAAAAGAAACCAGATTTGAAAGACTTCAAACGGGAAATTGACTATTTTATCGATTTGTATAACGAGTGTGATAAACTGCAAAACGAAGAGGTCCTTTGTCAATGGTTGAGACTCGATATAAAGCCTTTCAAACAGACTCTTTTAAACGTTATTTGCAAATGGTCCAACGTGCTCAAGGATTATTTGGTCAAGCGTATTACCACTCAGTAATTTTCAATTTTTCTTTTTTCATTTTACACTTTTATATCTTTATTCTACATAAAAAGACTCAAACGAGGTCATCAGGATTTTTCAAGGATATTTTTTCATACATTTAATATTCTAGATGTGTCAAAAATAAGAAATCCAAAGATACCTCGCTTGAATTTAAGTTAGGATTCATTGGGAAATCGATAATAATATTGCATAACGTAGTGCGAATAATTTTAATCCAAGATAAACGTAACTATCACTTGTAATATAATTTTAAAATATTTATTTAATTTTATTCAATCTACAAGATTAAAAGTACTTTGATAGATTCAATATCGTAATTTTAAACAATTTTAAAAAAATTTATTTTTACTTTGCTTGCAATTAAAATTTTTCGTATTATTATTTCTATACTACAGAATTATTAAATCCAATAATAAAATGGAATTAAATTTTAAATTAAATTAATTAAAAAAAATTATTTTTACTTCGATTGCAGTTTAAATTTTGTCGTATTATTATTTTTACACTACAGAAATATTAAATGTAATAATAAAATGGAATTAAATTTTTCTCGTTAAAATGTTACGAATAGAAGAAGCAATGATTTTAAAGAAATAATTTTCATATAAATTACGAGATAAAAATTTGAAACTTTTTTTTTAAGCAAGTTTCCACTAACTCGAATGATTTCTTTTTTAAGACATAATACTGTTCACGTAATCTATAAAAGGGAGTTCTATGAATGCGGATCACATGTTAACCTCTAACCGCAAATAGAGCCGATTTCTCTGAAACCATAATCGGGACGGTCGATGTTGGCACTAATTCTGTATATTTGCGTAACTGTGTATTTGGCTCGGAATCATTATTCCGGGAAACTATCAAAGTACTTATTTCGCAAGCAATATAAACAATTCAAGAGAATTCGATCATTTATCTATTAAGGAAATAAGACATTGACGTGATATATTAGAATTTTATACTCGTTCATTCCCATTTCATTTCATTTTATTTTCTAATAAATTTACAATGTCAGAAGAATAATCTAATCGCTAAACATTTTTTTTTGAACTTAGAATAGTTTATTACAAATGTTCGATTTGTATAATCGTCGTAATTTATTAACAAATATCTAGAGTAAATAAAGTTAAAGATCGTTCAATTTAGAAAAATATTTTTTTTTTTTTTATCATTTTTTTTCTTGCAAAATGTTGATTCGAATCGTTACGAATTAATTAAATTTTTTCGTTACGAATTAGATTGGAGGAATTATCGAAATTTTTGAAAGCGGCAATGGAAAATTTCTCACGTCCTATTCAGGAAGATGATTACGATGCGCTTCTGGAAACCATATATTATCTAAAAGAAGTAAGAGATCGCCAGTATGAGATCGAAGATATGTTCGATCCTATTAAGGTAATAAAAATAATGCGATAGAAATACAAATGCGTTTTTCTCTCGACCGATAAATTAATTAAGATAATATTTTTCAGAAAACTATAGAACTTCTACAAACTTACAATGTGATTATAGAGGAGAAAATTTTCAATTGGCTCACAGAGTTACCCGTCAGTTGGGAAACATTGAAAAAAGTAGCTGCTCAAGTGAAACATGTTGTACAACCTTTGATGACTCGCCAGATCGAACTTTTGAAGAAAAGGCTAAGCTATTATGATTTTAAACAGCAACATTTCTTGGAAGAATTTCATAAAGAAGATATTTTCAAGTAAAAAAACAATACCGATAATTTTTCGCTTAAAAATTTTTCTTTAATTTGTTTTTTATTTATTTTATAAAATTTTAAGAAAATTTATAGATGAAGACCTCTATAATCTTTATAACTATAAAATAAATTTATATCTTTATTTTTTAATTTGAAATATATTTTTAAATGAAAAATAATGATCTCGTTTAAGTTGGCTGATTATTATATATATATTTATATTTACAGTCCAGTGTGCAAGAATCCCTATGAGAAATTAAATGAATCGCGCGAACAAATTTTGAAATTCCTGTCCGAAGAGACAGACTTACACGGCCAGATTGCAATTTTTGAGCAAGAAATGCCTGAATTTAAAGTAACGAAACAGATACAAAAAGAGATGCAACTTTTGAAAATGGTTTGGGATTATGTGAACGTGATCGAGACGTCTCTAAACGAATGGAAGAAAACCACATGGAAGAAATTGGATATAGAATGGATGGATCAAGAATGCAAAAAAATCCTTAGAGAATTAAGACGTAAAGAAAAGTTTTTTTCTCTTCCTACCAATAAAAATTCATCAAGTTTATAATTTTTCCAATTATTTCTTGTGTATTTTTTTTTCATAAACATATTTTTTTTCAATAATAATATAGTTCTTGTGTTATAATGTATAAGATCTCTCTCTCTCTCTCTCTCTCTCTCTCTCTCTCT